>NC_084601.1:9348189-9623189 GCF_033807715.1 Cololabis saira
GGAGGCAGAAGTTAATCCTGCGCTCTGTCCTTGCCCCACCGTTATCACCCTGCTCTCTGACCTGGAAGTGCTGGCAGGAGAAAAAGATGAAGAAGGAGAAGATGACGAAGAGGAAGGAAGATGACGAAGTTTGGCTCAACTGCTAAATCCATTGAATAAATGTCAAAAGAAAACAGCGTTTTCAGAAGGTAGCGCAACTCCTCACGCTTAAGCAGAGGGATGCAGCAACTTTTAACTTTTAACATTGTTGAACAAAAATAGACATTCAGATTTATTCAAGTAAGTAAAAAAGGTGAAATCCTGTTGGAAATCTTTAGATTAGTAAAATGGACAGATATGTGACATAAAAGTTGAAACATTCACTGAAGGCAGCTCGTTTCCCAGCAGCATCCATAATCATAGCATACAATAGCATTTTGTAAAAGGGGACACGCTGGAACCTAATTCTCACATAATGGGTCCATTGACAGCATTGTAATTCAACCTTAGAGACGCTTGGAGGTCTGCTGCAGCTCTTCACACCACAGGAATATTCCTTTTATGACCATCTTTAATTAATTGCAGAGGAAGGGAAGACACAAAGACAAAATGGCTCGGCTTTAATTGGCTTGACCGAACATTTTCATTACAGGGAGGGTATATCTATCTCAGACGGCGTCAAAGACAAAAGTTGCTCTTTTCAGGAATGATTGTGCTTCATGGGACTGTGGCTGATTTGTAGCCATTTTATGCATGAAGAGCAAGAAAAGATACGAGTGGAAAAATACAATATCCTTCATCACAAAGGTTTCCGCTAATGTTAGGCAACCAAATTCTATTTTGCTAAGTTTTAAGCTAATTAGACCCTCGCGCAAATGATGATTGCGGTCGTATCACAGTCGCATGTTTTGTGCCCTCCGTATCTTTGTGCAATGGAGTACAGCAAAAACCATAAAAGTAAAATCAGTTTAATGTTATTATAATAATCTGACACACAGCTGATGCAAGTGAAATTCTCATTTGTGAATATATTTAAGCATAATTTCCGCCAGTTTCCCTTTAGTGCAGGATGAAGGTAGGCGCCTGGTGGTATTTTGTCTTTCTGCAAGCTTTATCAGACACCCATTTAATTTATTAGGTGAAGGAGCCCGGTGGATCTGCATTTCCTGGGGCACCTGGAGAGAATTTAGCATTCCATTATCTGCTACATTTTACAGCTGTCATTCAGATTTACCTATGGTTATGAGCAAATACGCTTCTGTTGTGGTAAGCCTTATCCCAGAGCAATAAACTGTATGTTCATGCAAATTCAAGGCCGTTCAATGGTGATTATGATAAGTGCACTAATCTCCTTATCTCATCACAGTCTCTTTGGTTACTCAAATGTGCTATGAAATGCATCAATACACACAGAAATTGAGCAAAACTGCAACTAATGCCACAGTCTTTCTCCCTTATGTTCCCTTAGTAACATTGTGCTGATAATGTGGGACTGCACCAACTACATCAATCACAAAGTTAGATTCTGCTAAAAATGCAGTTATTTTATCGCAGATGCAGAGGAAATGTGTTATAGCCTTTTTTTTTTTAAACAGCTGGCAGCTGTATATTTCCATGTAGCATGTTGGTGGGCCGTGTTTGCGTCGTCCAAGGCCTCACTCTTCTAAAGTCCCATGGAGCTTTTTTATCAGAGAGATGGCCAGATTTGTTGTTGCACACTGGGAAACAACAAAGGAAAGTCTGCCCGGCAACAAACGGATGATAATCAACATTAATATTTTATGGCGTTTCAGTCACTGGCTTCATATTTAATAGCCTGTCAGTCAAAGCTACACAGTGAAGTAAGCGTGGACTGCTGGGGCTGCAGAAGCTCGGGAGGCCTCCTGCCGTTTGCTACCGAGGCAGATCACTAACCTGCACGACCTTGGAGTAAATCATACATTATATTCAATGTGAGCACATATGTTATATAATCTCTGCAAGGACAGTGGCTACAATAGCAGCAAAGTGGCAGACACAATAAATAATATTTAAGGACTCAATATGTCACCAGTAAATGCCCATAAATGCCATTACCTCACTTCATAGCATGTAGCCATAAACAAGTGATGAATAGAGTTTTCTTGTGTATCATTACAACAGGTTTCTAAGAGCTCATTGATTTTGGGATTGAAAGTAAGTGTTGAGCGTTGAGCACTTACAGCAACTGGCTGAGAGTACAGCAAACACTCCCACAAAAGCTATTAGCGCCTCGTTCGTGCTTCCAGTGCCTTTTCACATACGCCAAGGTCACGCACTTCTCTCAGTCTTGCGACATGTCACAGACGCGCTGAGCTCAGATAAATGAAAACACAGCGAGGTGAAGTAAAACAGCAAAGTTTGGTGGTTAATTATGCCACATAATTCAGTTTTGATTAATAATTAATCTCTCCTTTCCGAACTAAATATCTATAATTAATCAACACGTCATAGCAAGAGAGCAGGCTAATTGGTTTGAAAACACAAACCTGAATGGTTAATTCATGGAGGAGGGTGACATCGCTAATTGCAGGAGTAATCAAAGCTCCACCCTCCGGGATTTGACGAAGAGATCGGTAAATTGGGGTTAGCGTGATCTGTCACAGCATCATCATGACAGCTCTATTAATAAGCAGATGGATATAACAGATGACAAATACAGTAAATGACGCCCCTGATTGAATCATTTCAGGGTTTTCACTTAAAGGGGACCTATTATGGCATCTAATACCTATTTGAAACAGGCCTTGAATGTCTTAAAAACAAGCTTTTGTTTTTTCTATATAAATTAGAAATTCAGCCTCTGGGCCATGTCTTTATCTTTACCGTTTCTAACCTCATTATCTATGCAGGATTCTGAGTGGGCGGGGAGGCTATGATAATGAGGCTCTGTGCTGATTGGCTGCCTGAATGATGGGATACACCGCTATGAAAAAATGGCGGAAGCTCCGGCCGGCGAAGTTAAACCTGAATTATGGTTAAATCGATGCAGACCCTACGCCGTAGGGTATGGCGTAGCCTACGGCTACCCTACCCTAGGCTCTGCGTTGGTGTAACGCGGAACCATAAATCAGCCTTCACACCGTGTCTTGCATGCGATGCGAGCGTCAGCGACAAAATCAATTCCATTGCTTAATTTTCTATTGGACTGTCCTAACTGGCCGCAGCGACGCAGCGCTGCGTGACCCGGCGCGCCGTTTTGAGCTGAACATTTGTCGGACGCCCTGCTTCTATTTCCTTCCTGTCGCTCACGTTGAAAGCCGGTTGAAAGCGCTGTAGGAAACAGTCACGGATGAGAAACGGCTGATCCAGTTAGTTGAAATGAGAAGTTATCTCTATGATTCCTCCTCATTTCACTACAAAAACCTCAATAAAGTGGCAGCTGCTGGAGGGAGATGGACAGAGAGCGTCCAATGTCACGCAGTGCGATGCGATAGTGGGACGCTCTCATGCAGTTACACGGTTTTATAGTTGTGTTATAAGTCACATGACACTGGACGGCTCATCCGGGCGGCTCTACAGACACTGCAGAATTTGGTTGCTTTCCTCCTTCTCCTTCTCTCACAGGCTGAGGGGAGACCACTTTATATATGTTAAAGCAAGAAAAAACATGTTTTTCATAATAGGACCCCTTTAAGACTCAAGATGAACTTGTAGCTCAAGACTACCGACCTGAACCCGTGTGTGCTTTCGTCAGCGAGCGAGCTGAATGAACTGACGCGTCAAAGCGAGGAAGGTTCACAGAGTGTACAGCACATCACGTCCGACGCTCCCGCGCAACTGGACATCATTTGTGAATGCAGACGTAAAGGAAGCAAACAGCGCGGTCAGGGTCACATCCTGGCTGTTGAAGTGCTGCCATCTTGGCTCGGCGAGGACCATGAAATCACAAACAGATACGGGGGGAAATATTTTCCTTTTCCTCCACGTGGCTGTGGCCTTCATCACCTAACCAATGATATGCAAACGTGTGAATCGGCCCATGTTCTAGTACTGAGATGCACACATACACACACACACACGCACACACTCACACAAATCTGATGTTGCACTAAAGTCCCTTCTTGCGATTTAACTCTTTCTGATACTGAACTTTGACATTTGTTGTTTTTGTTTCAACATCAAGTTAATCAGTGTTTCCCACAAGTCACTATGGTGTCATTGGCTAAATTCACCGCTCCAAATAGACCCAAATAAAAGTAAAAGAACGCTGAACATTGCAGAACTCTACCCGGCTGATGAGGTTACGGTGGGCTAAGATGATCCGGTCTTAAACATGGGGCCCCCGGTGCACTTTTTAGTATATCTTCAAACCTAAATTCTGGCTTTTTTACAGTAAATCCAAATAATCAAAATGAGGCTCAAAAAGGTTGCCTCCTGAAGGACTGGCTGTTCCTGTGACCATGTCTGATGTGTTTCCGGTGTGCTCAACATTGTGGACGCTCTGGTTTTCAGCTACCTGTTTTTATGCAAGCACTTAATGAGCGGGTCAGCCTGGTGGGGCTGTTTCTGTGTAGCGTTAACATGTTTTCCTCCGTTGTGTATGGGTAACCTCCAGGTTCTCTGTTTTATTCCCACAGTCCAGAAACATGCACGTTAACTGACCGGTGATTCTAATTCAGGGGTCGGCAACCCAAAATGTTGAAAGAGCCGTATTGGACCAAAAACACAAAAAACTAATATGTCTGGAGCCGCAAAAAATGAAAAGTCTTGTATAAGCCTTAGAATGAAGACAACACATGCTGTATGTATCTATATTAGTTATAACTGGGGGAAGTTTTTTCTTTTCATTATGCACTTCCAGAAAAAAGTCGAAATGTCGAGGAAAAAAGTTGAAATTTCGAGAAAAAAGTCAAAATGTCAAGATTAATGTTGAAGTACAATCTTGAGAAAAAAGTCGAAATGTTGAGAAAAAAGTCGAAATGTCGAGATTAAAAAGTCAAAATTTCGACAAAAAAGTCGAAATGTCGAGATTAAAAAGTCAAAATTTTGAGAAAAATGTCAAGATTAAAAAAGAACGGAAAAAGGAAGAAAAAAAGAGAAAAAAAGGAAAAAAAAATAAAAAAAGAAGAAAAAAAGGAAAAAAAAAGGTCAAACATTTTTGAAAAAGCTCCAGGTAGCCACCAGGGCGGCGCTTAAGAGCCGCAGGTTGCCGACCCCCGTTCTAACTTGACCATAGAAGTGGACGTGGAGGGTTCGTAGTCTCTGTGATGTCAGAGTTGTTCCTCCCACTCGGCTCTCAGCAGATTCCCATGGATCAACGGGTATAGAACTTGGATTCACTGTTTAACTTCCAAAGTTACTGTGGATTTGAAGGAGGGAAAAACCAGGCTCTCCCCACCTTTGTATGTGTAGACGAATTGTTCACACGTGACTTCTGGTCATTTGCATTCGATAACTGTCTGGCATGGTTGGGACATGGGAGTGTCTAACACTAATCCTACTAAAAGCCCACCATCCGTTTCACATAATTTACAATATGGATTCACTTGAATGGTAACGGGGTTGGAATCAAAGACGCTCACGGCTCTGAAGGACTGATGGGAAACTTATCGCACATTAAAACCATTCAAGCTAAGCCTCTCGCTCGCCTCCTTCACCACCTGTACCTCATGTCATCCACACCTCCTCATATGCTTGTTGTCATTGAAAGTCACATGGTTAATTTAGATTATAGCGTCTAACACATTTAACTTGATCTTAATAACCTTATTTAAATTAAAGTTGGTGTCATCTGTCTGTAAAATAGCATCTACTTCCTGTCACCAAACAACACGTATTAATTCACAGACGAGAGCAAATTGAAGGCTGAAATTACAATGTTTGGTTCATGAAATGAGCACAACTGTGAAGGGGGCCGTGACCTTGTAGCGTGCTCCCTGTTCAAGGGGAAGGAATGTGTGCGTGAGTCTGCACACACTTAGTTTCACCTATATAGTGTACAGTAAAAGCAAAAAGCTGGAAAAAGTGAGAGAAAATGAGAGTGAACATACTCCCCATGATCAGGGGAATTACAGATATTCTTAGAGATATGAGAGGCTTCACTGACGAGTGGGGAGCTTCACTGGGAGCGCTTGTGGCACCTGTACCAGTTTACTAGATCAAAACTGAGGTGGTGTTGAAACCTACAACCCTGTTGCCTCAAGGGAATAAACATTTAGCAAGAACGAGAAAAACATTTTAGGTTTGTTCACTTAACGAAACGCTTATGAGACTTTCAGATGTCAAAGAAATCAGGAAAGGGCACTTGTACACTGGTGAATTAGCAAACAATAAGACAATAATAGACTTGTGCATTGATCTTGATTAATTCAATTCAATTCAATTTCCTGTTTATTTATGCACATAGCCCACACCTTTTTCTGTATAGCATTGCACTTTTACGACACTTCAGAATGTTCTTTATAGGGTTTCTTACTCAGATCCAGTGAATATAACAGTCTCGAGTGTTTGGCTCAGATTTCTTAACATGACGGCGTAATAAAGTTACTGGTCTCCTTGACAAGTAATTTAAAACAACAATGTCACATATACTGTGAAGAAATGATGCTATACTGATTACAAGAGTTTGAGGTCTTACGAGAGAACACAATAGCCAAGTTCCAGAAGCGCATACTTATGTATTTATACTTAATATTGTGAGTGAATCCGTGCATTCATGACATCAACTCTGGCACCGGGATAAGTGCAGAAAACTGAGTGTGAAGTGGTGAATACTTCTGGTTGATGTAGCAGAAGTGGCGGGACACTAGTTTTCTGTACTTTTGGCTAAAAAGAGGATGGCAGTATGTCTTCAACGACAACTCCTGTCTGTTTAAAATAAAAAAGGGGAAGAATTTTCACAAATGAGCACAATTAGACTCATTTTGTTAGGAATTCATAATTGATTGAAGTCAAATCTTGACGGTAACCCATGGGTCTCATATAACTAGGGTTGCCACCTTTCAGAAATAGAAATAAGGGACACCCCGATTTCAGCAGCGCAGGCGCCAAAAAAAGGGACATCCCCAAAACTTCTAAAATGCACAGAAATGTATTCATCTTATATGAAAAAACAAAATGCTTTGATTTAAAGTTTAAAGTGCCTTAATAGCATTGAACTTGCATGACTGTACAGACAGCCAACCATACTAGCAACTGAAATAGCCTCCTATGGTATTTACTGTATGTCCACATCAGCCAAGATGTACTGTATGCAGGTAAATATAAATATAGCTACAGGTGAAGGTCGGAAAATTAGAATATGGTGTAAAAGTTAATTTATTTCAATAATTCAACTTAAAAGGTGAAACTAATACATTACATAGTCTCATTACATGCAAAGCAAGATGTGTTTAACCTTTATTTGTTATAATTTTGATGATTGAATTGTTTATTGATTTCATAATAGAGATTTTTTATTTGGGGTTTTCATTAACTGTGAGCCATAATCACCAAAATTATAACAAATAAAGGCTTGCAATATCTCACTTTGAATGTAGTCGGAAATAATATACTTATTTCACCTTTATTTGAATTTACTACAAATGAAGTTTTGCAATATATTCAAATTTTCCGACCTTCACCTGTATAGTATGACGTCATTAAATAAGAGCATAATATATGTCCGTATTGGTTCAATACGGAACGCAACTTTTAATTCCCAATTACGTAACAATTCTGTATTTCAAGGGACGGGTGGCAAGCCTAATCTCATATGACACAGAGTGGCTGCTCTGTGCTAGCCGTTGTGAGTCCTTGTCCAGTCAGTGAGACCTGACCGTCAGGATCCCACGGTGCGATTTAGAAGCATCCGTCTGTTTTGGCCTTCAACCGCTGCACGTGCACTGCAGATCAAGCTGCTACGAAGTCAGACACAAGAATGACCAATTGTTCAATTTTCAAAAATAAAACACCAAAAGTCGACTTTGACTCATACATCGATGAAACGTTGATTCAGTCTCACAGGAGATTTTCTGAACAAACGTGGATGTGTTCATTTTAGAAGTTAAAAAGCACATTTTATTTTATAACATCCTAATTTGCATGTGTAATAGCAGAAAGGACATGGCATGGAAAGAAAATATAACCTTACCCTTTGATTCTCTGCATCAAGTACAGCTGGGAACCTGGGAGGGCTCCACTACTGACACATGCTGGTGGGACCAGTAGTCTGTAAAAGTACTGGACAGACGATCCGTCACATCATCCATAGGTTCCTCATGGATGTCAAATCTACTCAGGAGACCAAAACCCTTTTTGTAACCAAGCTGTTGATAAGTTGTACATTTTAAAATGGGAGTCAAAGGAGATTGACTCCATTTTGGAGCATCAGTGAACTGCAGTTCTTGTTACTTTGGGGTTGGTCCCAATATGGAAACTAGATTGTTGAGACTTGCTGGGACCTGAGGTTGAGAGCTGAGGATGGAGCGAAGCTGCAGAACTGTGGGACTTTGCTCCCGGTGGCAGAGCGGCTGAAGAAGAAGGTCCACCCTTGTCATTTCCTGTAGTTTTAGTTATCAACACACAATGCATGCAAGTACACGATGTCCTGCGTACACTGTCACAAAGTTTTCCATTTGAAACATCATAGATTGAGTTTCAGAGCCGCTGATTAGCTCTAGAAGTCAAACGGCTCTTCTTCATTTCTAGATTTGACTGCTTTTAAAGCATCACATAGGGGTTAAGGGGCTAATTTTGGTAATTGATCATTTGTGTTGTATGACAGCTCCCTTGATGCTGGTGAACAAGTTGGGCACTTAAAGGTCTGACTGCCAGCAGTGATTGATCGGTCTGATCAATAGCCAGGCTGGTGCACTCAAAAGGATTTACATTCACTAATAATTGTGAGCAGTGGTAGGAAAGGACATTTGAGCTCATCGCAGAGGAAAATGTACATAAATAACCAAAAAGTTGCGTTTGCCGTCAGCGTGGCTCCGTGCTGTTTACAGTCTGTGACCCATCAGAGTTGAGAAAGGAAAGTTTATAATCGTGAGATGGGAAAAGACAGCATTTTAATGAATGTAACAGTACCAGGGTTACCATTGCCCCCTTTCCCTTCACAGTCTACTTAGTTGACTATTTCCCATCAATGACAACACCAAAAGCATCAAATTACTTTAAAAAAATCATTACGCTCCACAGCTGAGGCTCATGCTCGCAACCTCTGCAAGGTTTCTCAGCAGGCGTGTTTAAATGTGTCCGCTCTGATATTTCCCCTTTATCTCCCGTGACCTTGTAACGTGAACCCCGTAATAAAGCTATTGTGAGCCTGTCTGAAGCCATTGTCTTCCAGACCAAACCTTCTTTTCTCTCTCCTGCAAGTGCTGGCGTCAGTGATGAGCACACCTGGCACGGTTACTCCTCTGCTTCCTCACGCTCTACGTCTTATCGTTGCCCTCGGTTACGGTCAGGTTTCGGCCGTCTCCAAAGGCAATTTATTATTATCTTACGTTCCTCTCTCCGTTAATCTCTGTAATTATGGTTATTTATAGACGTAATGATCATTGCTTGCATGGTTGAAGCTTAATTTAACAAGAAGGTTACAGGAATATTTACTCAGCATTGAGATGTAGAAATGGAAAGATATCTTTTATAATGCGCAATAAATAATGTGATGATTAAGACGGAGCAATAATCTTTAGAAAAGGCTGGTTGGACATGTTGAGAAGAGATCTTCTAGAAGTCTAGCTTGTCCTGGACTTTTGCACATGTTTGAACAAGTATCCTGCAAATTTGAGATGTGATATGTTAATTATAATGAATATTGTGAATATTCAGAAGTATATTCAGAAGTAAGTTAACAATGATGGCATTACTTCTTGTTATAGCTTTTCTTACACACAACAACGAAGTGTCTCCCACATGGGATCACATCCAAGCTCTTGTGGAGTAAACAGGGTTTTCCCGAGTGCCGGAAATCGTTGAAAATGCTAAAGTTTTTCATAGTTTAGAACTTCACAAAGTTTGAACTTGCAACTACTTTCTTTACAAGAAATAACTATGTAACCAAATAGTCGTAATATTGCGGCCTTCGTTTGGACTGTAGCACATTTTGTTGTTTAATTTTTCAGTTTGATTCAAATTGTTAAAAGTGGTGGAAACTAGCTTGTGCTAAAAGGAAATATTAGATTTATTTAGTAGTTTTCAGGCCAAAAGAAAGGAGTGACATGAAAGAAATCAAGCCTCAGACATCAGTGTGATGGCGAGCTGCACACTCTTTCTCTCTTCTGGCGTCCATTTCTGGACACTGCAAAAACTCAAAATCTTAACAAGAATATTTTTCTTATTCCTAGTAAAATGTCTCATTTTTAGTCAAAAAAAATCTCATTACACTTAAAACAAGACTCATCACTGGAAAAAACAACAATTTTCACCTGTTTCAAGTAGATTTTCACTTAAAATAAGTAGAAAAATCTGCCAGTGGAACAAGATTTTTTTGCTTGTAATGAGAAGATAAATCTTGTCCCACTGGCAGATTTTTCTACTTATTTTAAGTGAAAATTTACTTGAAACAGGTGAAAATTTTCAAATAACAAGTTATTTATCTGGTGATGACTCTTGTTTTAAGTGTAATGGGATTTTTTGACTAAAAATGAGACATTTTAACTAGAAATAAGACAAATATTCCTTGTAAGATTTTGAGTTTTTGCAGTGGACCAATTTAACCTCTGCCATGATGACTGCTGTCGCTCTGTCAGCCCGTTACTAACACAGACATCAGACCGGCACTAACTACCAACTACAAACAACACTTACTGTACATTATGAAGTATCCATCCAAATTTACGTAAATAGCTGGTTCGTCCTACACGGGCATGATGGGAAATCAGATACCAACCTACAGTTGCTCATGCGGTCGACGAAGACATCATCTCGCAGGTTCATAACGCCAATAAAACTGTTGTCAATGTAACTGATTAGCACGGAGGTGAAATGGAGAAAAAACTGTCGCTAGGAGAAAAGAAATGACCAGGAACAAACCGAAGAAGTCAGACTGATTACTTAGTGAAATGAACTGAGATGTCAGACAAGATCACGAGTGACGCGTGCAAACAAACCTTCCAGTCTGTACTCAATAACCAGCTTTTATAAAAGTTTTGTGGTTATGCTACAGATACGGTGTGCTGCCTCTGACAGACATTCAGATAAATATTATTATACTATATCATTGTATTATTATAGGCACCGCGAGCCAATCAATGGCACCGAATGTGGCCTGTTTTAATCTGAACTGAAGGTGGAAAGCAAACGCATTTGAAGCTGATTTAATAAATGTCTAACACAGCCGTCAGCGACTTGACTGGGTGCTCACACCGCTGTTCAGACGCTGTATTCTATTACAGCCCTCCAGTCACAGCCAGAGATACTTTCCTTTATTTACCCATAAGGAGAAAAATAAATAAAACAGAGAAGCGGAGATGATGATGTGACTGCCTCCCTTCTTTCATTTTTCATTTCTTTATGTAAACAATGTTGAGTTAGAGGAATATCACTTTTCTTGGATGTGAGTGTAGATTTTCTTTCATGCCAAGATTTCCTGAAACTCATACAGAGTGATGCGCACACACACAGACACACACACACACACACACACACACACACCGTGCGCTCACAGACGGTGAGAACCAAGAAGACACCTTTGATGAAACGAGCTAAAAAGCCTTTGATGTCGTACAAGTTTCTGAAACTGATTCCAGCTGCTTTGTGCTCTGCGAGGCCGTCCTCCCACGACTTCTCCCACCAAATTAGAAATGGCACCTGTACACCTCCTTTATTCTTAAACAATCAGCGCCTGCTGTTTTCCTCTCGTACATATTTGTTCGTTTATGTGGCGCTCACCGCAGGTGTTGTGCAGATGAGAGGCGAGAAGGAGACCTGCGTAACGGTCCAGAGCAGCCCGGGTTTTCACCTCCTTCTTCCAGAAAGGCAAGCAGAGAGACGTGTGATGGGTTTGTCAGTCAGTAGGAACAAACTTAAACTACTGGGCTGAGTTTAATCAAACATGGTGGAAATAGGAAGAATAATGTTTTTATAGGATAGCTCAGATTTACATGGTGGTCTGACTGAAAAAGTCCAAAAGAAGAAGAAAAGAAATCAAGCCTCAGACATCAGTGTGATGCTGGCGAGCTGCACGCTCTTTCTCTCTTCCCGCGTCCATTTCTGCACACTGCAAAAACTCAAAATCCTAACAAGAATATTTGTCTTATTTCTAGTTAAAATGTCTCATTTTTAGTAAAAAAAATCTCATTCTTAAAACAAGACTCATCACTGGAAAAAACAACAATTTTCACCGGTTTCAAGTAGATTTTCACTTAAAATAAGTAGAAAAATCTGCCAGTGGAACAAGATTTTTTTGCTTGTAATGAGAAGATAAATCTTGTCCCACTGGCAGATTTTCGACTTATTTCAAGTGAAAATTTACTTTAAACAGGTGTCAAATAACAAGTTATTTATCTGGTGATGACTCTTGTTTTAAGTGTAATGAGATTTTTTGACTAAAAATGAGACATTTTAACTAGAAATAAGACAAATATTCCTGGTAAGATTTTGAATTTTTGCAGTGGACCGCTGCCATGGTGACTGCTGTCGCTCTGTCAGCCCGTTACTAATACAGACATCAGACCGGCACTAACTACCAACTACAAACAACACTTACAGTACTCGACATTATGAAGTATCCATCCAAATGTACGGCAGAGAGACGTGCGATGGGTTTGTCAGTCAGTAGGAACAAACTAAAACTACTGGGCTGAATTTAATCAAACGTGGTGGAAATAGGAAGAATAATGTTTTTATCGGATAGCTCAGATTTACATGGTGGTCTGACTGAAAAAGTCCAAAAGTGTTAAACTGTGTGTTCCCCTGCAGCTGCAGGCTGCGGTGCAGGATGTTGGGGGGCGACCTAATCTAATCTCTGGTTCACCGCTACAGAGCTGCACGGCAGTAAAACATAAAGAACACAAGTGTGGGAGCATTTAGTATTTTTCAGGTGTGCCCGTTCGTGATGAAGCCACCGCAGAGGCCTCATGCTATCAGGAAACAGCTGTCCAGCTCTAATCTTTTTATGAGCGATATGCTGTTTTTAATGAAAGCCCTCGCAGCTCCCCACAATCAGCTGGCCATATCAGAGCTTATATTTCATCCTGCTATTGTGATGTCATCACCAGGCGGAGGCATAATACATAATTCCCTGTGTTATGACAAACTGTGGCCCGAGGCCAGTGAGGTATATGAGTGCTTTTGGGCCCCACGTCAACTCCATGCCATTTGTGCGAGTATAATCGCTCTCGGCTTGTTGGAGGATCATATGAAATGAGGCCTGGCGTCAACAACAAATAGGTCAGGGCTATTTGAATAGAAAGTGAGGAAGTCAAATGAATGATTCTACAGCTGCAGTCGCCTGCGTCCCATCTTACGCTCCCTGTTTTTGCAGCGCTCTTTCCCTCCTGCACTCATACATTTCCACACTGACACAAACACACCTTAAAATAGTACTGGAGGGATGTGCCATGTATCAGTTTCAAATATAGTTCAGCCAGCAGCGCTTTATTTCAAACTTAGCCAGTCCTTTTTCTCTTCTTATAATTAATGACATGGACACGAGATGTTCTGTTGTGCATTTGAGCGCAGTGTGTCTTCCTCACCGGTTTGGCTTAACATTAATTAATCATTAGCTAAGGCACTGCTCGTAGTGAAATCTGATGATGTTGCTAGGTGAAAAGGTACCGAGTCTTATCCTCAGGAGAACGTAATCTACCAAATATCATGTCAGTCTGTCCAGTCGTTGCTGCAACTCTCTTTGTCGCGGTGCCAGTGGAAAAGTCCAGAGATCACTAAAAGAAATTGGATTAATCGCTCATGCAACAAACATGTCCAACAAATTTAATTGACATTCATCCAGTTTTTTAAATATATTTGTTGGGGTCCAACTAGATGCACGCTCTGCCGTTACCCACTTGTTTTTTTTGTTTTTTTTTTTATTAATTTTTTTATTAATTTTATGCCAACTTTTAAAAATAAGGGCAGACAGTCACAGGCACAGCTCTAGACATTTTGTTGTAGCAGCATGTCCACTATACATTTGAAAAGAACGAACGCAAAAAACAGGGGCAAAAATGTATTACAACAGTGAGAACAAAACAAAAACATTTCATATACTGTACATATTTATGCTTGTCTGTCTCCTCCTTGACCCACATACACGCTCTCACACAAACACACATTCACATCCACACGCACACCCTCGCGTACACATCCCAATACTAGCAATTAGTCAACAAAAAAAACTAAAGAAAAACCCTCCCACCCCAGTGAGTGATCTGCACCATCCCCTCCCCGTTACCCCCTTTATAGGCAAGACTTCACAACTCTGATGCTTCTGACCAGGATCTTAAGGTCTTTTCTTTTGCTCCATGAGACCGAGCAACAGAAAACTCAAGGGTTAAAATATCCATCAGAAGATCCACCAGTGATCCAGTGATAGGTTATGTGCTGGTTTCCACCGTACTACCAATATTTTTTTAGCAGCAGTAAAGCCGGAAAGCCAAATTCTTTTTTCATGTATTGACATCGAGAATCGAGAATTATCATTCAGCAAACAAAGTACGGGGCAGCATGGAACCTCCTTATTTAAGATTTTAGATAACTTGGTTTTTTAAGCCTAATTTCTGTTGCTCTGGATGATGCATATTAGCTGGAGCTGACTCTGCCCATCATCTTTTTTTGGCTGGCTTCCATCGTGTCGACCTATGACCTAACTCAGTGGTCCTCAACCTTTTTTCAGTGATATACCACCTGTGAAATATTTTTTCAACCAAGTACCCCCTAACCAGCACAAAGCACTTTTGGTTTTAAAAAAATACCTAAAACAGAGCACTGTGCCATCAGTAACTGATTTATTAAACATAAAAATATTGCTGCTACACTTCAACCACGACTCCATCGTTGGTCCAAGTGATTGACAGGTGAAGCTAGGTGGTATTTGACAGGTTAGGTGGAACCATCCTGGTGTGGGGGATACTCGGGGGTTTTAGGATAATAAGTTGAATAGCCTACTCCTGAAGATAAAATTCATTTTATGAATTTAGACTTATATTTTCCTCAATTATTTATGAAATACATTTTTTAAAGGATTTTTGCATGGATGCTATTTTTAAAATATATGTATATTTTAAAATCTCACGTACCCCCTGGAGTGCCTTCACGTACCCCCATTTGAGAACCACTGACCTAACTGATGTTACCCTGCATTCACTGGTGACACGAGACGCATTGATTAATATGTGATTTGTTCTTTAAATGGTGCGTGGTTGTTTTTAAAGAATGCATTTTGTCAATATTGTAACATCATCATGATAGCTGAATTACAGCAGATGACCGTCCCCAGCTTCATATCCAAACTGTCATAACTCAACATGAGCATCCACCTGTGTGGTCTCAACTCTGCTGCAAGCTCATGACACAATTTGACCAATTGATGCTGCACAAACGATCCTCTTGACTCTGATTAAGTTATATAAATTGACAAGAGGTCCTGTCTCTGCAACCTGAGTATAAAGCCAGGCAGATGGGGGCTCCAGAGACGCAGACTTGTTGTCGCCGTTTGCAGCAAACTGGCCCCACCCTCCTCTCTGTCTCCCTCAGCCCCCAAAATCTTTATCTGCTACATGATGCATGAAAGCACACCGTCTTCTCATACAACTTTATGTGACCCCCTGACCCCATCTTCACAGATGCAGGATGACCTAGCTGCCACCATCCATTTTGGCCTGTGGAGTGAATTCAATGAATTTTTATGATGCCGCATGTGTATACCACTTGGTTTGGCTCTTCCTTTTGATCCTGATCGCTACCAATGTGTCTTGGAAATGCATCAGCTGAAAATGTTTTTCCAGTGCATTAAAAAAGAAAAGAGAAGGAATGAATTTGTAAATATATATATATATATATATATATATATATATATATATATATATATATATATATATATATATATATATATATATATATATATATATATTATAAAGTGTTCTGCTCCATTTTAGGATTTTGTGTTCTGGTATCTGAAGCAAAAGCTGCACAGAGGGTGGTACATATTGGTTCTTTTTTGTTTGTTTGTTGTTTTACTTGAGGTGGCAAATATCTAGAGCGATTGTGACGGGCAGATCTCCAACCAGGCTTCCTGGCAAGCTGAAGATAGACATTTGAATTCCTGGATTTTATGAATTTTGGCTGTCTCAGATATAAATCTGGCATTGTCCTTTATTAAAAGCTTGGATGTGTTCAGGTTGGTTTTGTCCAACAACTCGTATCTGTTCTTGTGCTTTTGAGACTCGCAGCATTGCTTTCTGAGCGTGACGGTTAACTTTCTCTGTTTAGAAACTTTTGATTTCACATTGAATATTTATCAGTTGTTTGCAACAACTTGCCTTCTGCATCAGCACACCTGCTAACGGCACAGTGATTTTATGGGATGGTGCTTGAATGATGGTTTCTGGAAGTGTCAGTCTGCACCGCTGAGAGAAGCTCGTGTGTTCATCTGCCTGATTCGGTGTCTTCTTGTTTTCCCTTAGAGGCCTTTCAAATTGTCACTGCCAAGCAACAACTATATGTTCCCCAGAGGGAGCCCAAACATCCAGGGAATCAGGCGTCATTTAGCCTGTAAAAGCCTTTTTCTTTCCCTGACTCTCTGTATTGCTGTTTATTTCCTGCTGTCTTGGGTTGCTCTGTCCTCCGCGGTCCTCAGCTGTACAAACATTCAGTCTCATTACAGGTGGCCTCTTTCATATCATCAACCTCATTACTTCCCAGGCCACTCTGGGATCAGTTCTTTGAATTTTCAGAGGAAAAAACTAAATTTGAAAAAACAGAGTTGCATGCACAACTGTTTTCAAACCTGTTAAATCTAGTAAGTAAGTAAGTAAGTAAAGTTTATTTATATAGCACCTTTCACAGATATAAAATCACAAAGTGCTTTACATTAAAAGAAGGCACACAAATTAAAAGAGATTAAAAAGAAAAGATACCAATAGTATACAAATATATAAAAACCTAGATAAAATTAACAAGGTACAGAAAACAGCACTGGGCTGGCATGTTAAAAACATAGTCGCAACGCACATTAAAAACATATATCTATCATAAATCTACTGATTGAACCTATAATTAAAGCTGCAAGCAGCGATGAACGGGCCAATTTTCACCAATAAAAGGTCAAGGACTCAAAACTAAGTCCGATGACACCACCCACGACTCTTTATGTCAAACCATTCAAAAGTTATGGCAGAAAATAGGAACTATCAAATATCGACCAATCAGAAGAAGGGGTGGGGCTAATTCATGGCAATGAAGGTCAAGTACTCAATACCGAGTCCGATGACAACACCCACATGTCTTTATCACAACCCGTTCAAACGTTATGGCAGAGAATAGGATCTATCAAATATCGACTAATCAGAAGAAGGGGTGGGGCTAATTTGCACCAATCATGTAAAAGGACTCAAAATCAAGTCCGATGACACCACCCACGAGTCTTTATGTCAAACCATTCAAAGGTTATGGCAGAAAGTAAGAACTATCAAATATGGACCTATCAGATGAAGGGGGCGCGCGCTTTTTGGCGTCTATCGTCGCCACGGTAACGCTTTTGACTGAGAAAAGTATAGCCCATAGTCGCAGGATGGAGACGCACATTTTGATGTGTAACACACCTGGGTGCACGGTACGGTTCGGGCCGCATTAACGGCCGAAGAAATGGCATAAATTGCGCCAAAATTACATGATTAATTCAAAATGGCCGACTTCCTGTTCAGTTTCGGCCATGGCGCCAAGAGACTTGAGGGGAATTGTCGGGCTTGAGGCACAACGTTTTCCAGGGGGCGCTCTTGAGCCATTAGGCCACGCCCATTAATGCAACCATTAAATATAAAATTTTTCGCCAAGCCTGGCTTGCATGCAAAATTTGGTGACTTTTGGGGCACGTTTAGGGGGGCAAAAAGGCCCTAATTTCGTCGGAAGGCTCGGGCCCTAATTATAGGTATATAAATAATCCATTACTTCATAAAGTTCTGGAAAAATATCAGACAATGATTAAAAATACAAAGATATTGCAGCCTGGGAGGTAATTACATCTACATTTATGTCTTTCTGATGATGCTTGTTGACTATAGCGCTGAGGTTTTATCCTCTCTGCTAATTTATGGCAGAATAAATATAAATCAATGTTATTGCTGAAAGCCCCTGTTTTTACCACGACACCTTCTGACCACATGCAGTGACTTACTGTATGAGGAAAATGTTCATGTGTCGGCCCCTGTGGTACCCGACTGTGTCCACTCCTTAGCCGGTATTATCAGTGGTCAATGGCTAGCCAATATCATTTCCTCATTCGTAATTGTCACGCTACCGGGCTTAGCGAAGCAACCGACGGTGTGTACGAACCCAGCCTCGACTAAACTTGACAGTAATTTCTGATTTCAGAGAAAATGTAAAACGGTATATTCTGTTGTAAACATCTGCTGGCAGCTCTTAAGATATTTTGGCGGGAATCTGCTGCTTGCCAAAGCTGACTTTGATTTACATACGGTGGGCATGTTCCTGAGCGATGTGGCACAAACAAAGATGGGCTCCTAAACCCCTTCTTCAGAAACCACTGGGTATGTGAGCGAAAGCTTCGTCCATTGTTTATTACAGTCTATGGTTCGAAGTGCAATTCTGAACGCTGCTCTAGATGCCCCCATGTGCTCAGAAGTGTTGTTACTACATAGAGTGGCTTTAATAAAGCATATTCAGGTTAGTAGCAGGTTCCAACTTTCACTTTGTTTTGGCTTGACATGACAGAGGTCATTTAATTTATTGTGTAACTAATTTTCTTTTAAAGCTTAAGCTACAAAAATACTGTTTTTGTGTGACTCCACACAATCTCATCAAGACTATACAATGTTCCACCCGGACCATCAAGCACATCGTGTCACACAAATGGGAGGTCTAAGATGTACTTTTCAGAATCATACTTTTTTTTTCTTTCAGCAAACCTTTTAACTCTGGGTTGCTAAGCTCATCTGACCTATATCAAATCTGAGGCTAACTGTACTTTGTACAAGGAAAGAAAGATTATAGTTTAGCAGCCACAATCCCCTTTAATTACCATATTTATCTGTCCGAGCCACACTAATGACACCGTGATGAAACTGTCTGAGTCTTTGCAGACAGGTATCTGGGACCCTGTACCTGGCAGCCACCACTTTAAGACACTTTAAGGCACTTCCTTAATGAATTACCTTTTAATACAATGTTATCCAGCCATACAAGGTAAGGTCAAAACCAGTGGCTCGTAAGACTCCAGAGGCAAAGCTAGCTGCCTTTTCTGGTCATTCTTGGTACCTTATATTTTCATGTCTTCATCCTGACTATTACTTTTTTTGTGAGTGGAACACTGAGTGTTTTAGTGAATGTATTTCTGTTTTAAGTTATTCTGATCTTTTCTGTTCACAAAGATTCAGTTTTAGGAATTAAGTCATTTATATCCTCACTGGGGGAACCCCAAAAGATACAGTAACTGTCATGTCTGGCAGGAATACGAGGACGAGGACATGATGCTGTAACATGGAGCCATTTGTTTGTTCACGTGACCGCATGGATCATGACTGCATTGAGGGACACGGACGGTGAATATGAGGCTGTTTTTACAACCACAACTCCAAACCAGTTGGGACGCTGTGTAAAATGTAAATAAGAACAGAATGCATCAATCTGCTCCTATAACCCCATATTCTGTTCCCGAAAGGAACATAAACAACAAATCAGATGTTGAAACTGAGACATTTTGCCATTTCATGGAAAGTATTTGCTCATTTTGAATTTAATGTTGGCAATACATCTCAGAAAACTTGGAACAAAACTGTGTTTACCAGTGTGTAGCAGCCCCTCTTCTTCTAACAACTGTCTGTAAACATCTGGAAGAGAGCAGACCTCTTGCTGGCGTTTTAGGAGAGGCAACTTGTCCTAGTCCTGTCTGGTGGAGGATTCTAGCTGCTTAACAGTCCTGGGATTTCACTGCTGGATTTTCATTTCATAACGCACCAAATAGTTTCCATTGGTGAAAGGTCTGAACTGCAGGCGGGCCAGTTCAGCACCCGGACCATTCGAAGTCATGTTGTTGTGGAGGATGCAGTCTGTGGTTTACAATTGTCTTGCTGAAACATGCAAGGCCTTCTCTGAAAGAGATGCTGTCTGGATGGGAGGATATGTTGCTCTAAAACCTCTATGTACCTTTTATGATTGACAGTGACTATCCAGATGTGTAAGCTGATCATTCCATAGGCACAAAGCAACCCCAGACCGTCATAAATGAGGCTATTTGAATCAAGCGCTCCTAAAAATCTGGATGGTCCTTCTCTTCTTTAGTCTGCAGGACAAGCAGGGTGCGATTTGTGAAAAAACCAGAGGGGATGATAGTTTTGAGAAATATTTTTTTTCAGAAAAATGACCACCCAACAGTATAGGCGGTATATAGGTATATATGAAAACTTGTTTCTTGTTACTTTACACTTAAGCTACATAACGTAGGCAGTAGGCCTATTTTGAACATGAACTGAACCACTGCATTTGCAGAAATATTTTCTCCTAATATTGTTTTTAAATGTGCCAAATAAAAATAAATAAACAAAATTAATATTTTTTAAATTCTTTCTCTATATCAGTTTAACAGAAAACATGAGAGCTCTCCTCAGCCGGGGAGATGCTGCTGTCCACCATCCCATCAGCAATGTCACATCTTGTTTCATCTTCTGTCGCATTTTTTCTCTGGATTTTTGGTTGTGATCCTGTAAAATATGAGGATATGCTGCTCTGGATTCTTTTAATTTTTTCATTCATTTGACTGACTTTTATTTTGGCGGCCGGAAGTCGGACTTTTGGAATGCAAGAAAATCCGGTTGGTTTTCAAAATAAAACTGCTTTCTGTGGGCGCGACTCGCTCCCAGTATCAAAATCAAAGCACAAGCAGAATGAACACGGACTCTGTGTATTTTGGTTGTTATTACTAGTTAATAATTACGATGTAATGGTGAAAATACTTTGGGTGGGGGGGATACATTTTGTCCCCACCGAGGATAAAAATAATTCAGCAGAGGGTAGGACGTGTAAACCAGAGGGGGGGAAAATCCCCACCATCCCCACCGGCAAATCGCACCCTGAGGACAAGGTGTCCAAGGTTTCCAAAGAGAACTTCACATTTTGATTAATCCGACCACAAAGGTTTTCCAGACCACTGTGAATGAGCTTTGGCCCTGAGAAGATGGCAGTGTTTTTGGATTGTGTTTACGTTTGGTTTCATTTTTGCATGACGGAACTGAAAGCTCCCGGGAAGAATCATGCCTGTTTTAATGCAACGCCATCAGACGGCCCAGAGATCACGCATTGTGATGCAGTTTGTTGCAAACTGGTGACCCTCTGCCCACTTTACATCTGAGAAGCTCCGCCTCTGAAATGCTCCTTTACACACATATGTTACTGACCCGTTACCAGTTAACCTCATTATTTGTCAAATGCTCATTCCAGTTGGTTTGATTTGTCTTTTACATTTCCAGTCGTATACTGCCCCTGTTCCAGCTTCTTCCACATGTGTTGCTGCCATTAAATTCAAATTGATCTAATATTTTCATTGAAATGACAAAATGTCTGTTTCAACTTGTGATGTGTTGTTTATGTTCCTCCTCAGCTCATCAAGCTCATCACATTAATCACTTTAGACCTTGTTGTGGCACAGTAATACACGAGTGAATGGATTCCCAAGTGGAGAGCGGTGTAAAATGAAGAGCCTGACGTCTGACAACATGTCATGAACCAGTGCATATTGTCGGGGATTCAGGAAAACACTGAGGGAAGCAAATGGGTCATATGGATCCTGACTCCTGACGTTTTGCAGCTGCTTGTTTTATTTGCATAAAAGCCTTTCTGTGGAGGCAATCAGACGACTGAGCATTGTAGTATAATATTGTGCTTTGGGGCTGCATTCATATATGTGAACATGAATGCTGAGGTTATGTCGTTATTTCTCAGATTCCTCTTCACGTTATTGTAATATTGATATCAGCACCCATGCAACACATCCATGTGATCATGTTCCCAATCTACGCTGAGTGAGAGAGACGAGCAACAGTCGTCAGTCTTCAGGATGTGATGACTCAATCTGTTGACAACGCTGGCGTTGAGCAGCCATTTGGAAAAACTGAAGGCGCTACAGGCAGATGAGGAAGTGCAACTGTCTGTTAATTTCATCAAAGCATGAGTGCATGGAAGACTTGCTGCTATGATATGTTTTAATGGTTTTTCAATATCTAGCAAATGGGACATTTTTATGAGCAGACATTTCTGCTTAAAACCTTCCACAATTAGATCCACCAACCAGTGCGCCACGACAAGAGCCTTCAGACCACGGGGATCTTCTCAAAGCTCTTATGGCAGCTGGAGGAAGCATCTCCTGCACCGCTTCCAGTGTGTGCACCTAAGAGATGATGTGGTTTTTATTTACTTGTTTATTATTCTTGACAGCTCTTCTGAATCGAGACCTTTTTGGTCTGAAAGTGCTCAATGCGAGAGAGGGAACTGGTTCTGGGTTTTAATCTTCTGAAGGAGTGGAAGGTCCACTGAGATTTCTGCATTTGCATCCACTCATAGCCCATTAGGTGTGTCATGTTTAGCGAATGTGCTGTGAGCGGTCTCTTGCCGGGAGGATTGATTCACAGAAATCCAGCTGTGGCAAAGAAAATATCAGTAAATTATTCAATGCATTATACTTTGTTCTCCACATGTTAAAATGTGTTTTTAACAGAAACGTCATAAATCGACCAACAAAGCTCATGTTTTTATTGTGCCATTTATATTCCAGACCGTCTCAGACACTAGCGACGCTGGCGCGGGTTTCCGGGTTATAAAAACCCAATGTCAACAACATTTCAAAGTAGAGGGCCCCCCCTCTGCCCTAAGGGGGGCCCAATGAGAGGGCCCCGTTTTGTGTGATACGTTCATATATAATCGTAAAATTTGTAGGTTATAATAACGATAAAATGTGCATCGTGCGGCCAGTGTAGGTTAATTCTTACTTTACAACTGTCCTGAACGCATCAGGGCTGTGAGCCAACCTGATTGGCTGGAACTTAACTTGTTTCGTTTTTTTACATTTGAACTAACTCGTCTTGTATGTGAGACTGCGGCATTTTGGAGGGAACTTTGAAAGAGGAAAAATGGAGAAGAAAAAGCACCAGTCTGGATCGTTAAAAAGAAAGGTAAAAGAGAGAAAGGTCCGCCGCTCTCCTCATATTTTGCAGCGGCGCCGGTGGCTGATGAGGAGGCTGATGTTAGCTGTAGCGGCCGTTACATTGTTTTCCACGTTACTTGGAATATATTGTTCGAACCGAGGATGATGTTCTGGAGTTCGGAGTCTGTGAGTTGGTGCAGCGGCAACAAGCGCAGAGACAGCAATCGGTGAGCACATAAATAATGATCAGAATGTTGTTATTGCTTTGACCACCTTAATGTACCTTGTGTTGTTGTCAACTGTAATAGACCGCCGAGTCTATTTTCTATTTGAATGCATATTGTGTGCAGTTGATACATTTTTAATAGGCTATGCGTTTTGTTGTGTTTATAGACCGCCGTGTCTATTTTCTATTTATAGATCTCATTAATGGCTTATAGACAATTGTGTCTATATTCTATCTGAATAGATTGTGTAATTGTAGTTTACATTTTATGTTTTAAGTTTATATTAAAGATGGTTTGGCTCAGACCCTGTGAGTCACGGTCACGGTGTGTGTGTGTGTGTGAACTGGTTTGTGGCTTTCTGAGGCACCTAGGCTTGCTTGGCCCAGTAAACGTGAGCATTACGTGTTGCACTATTCACCACCCTGCAGTTATTATTATCCTGTGCTATGCATTCATCTGCTGATCTGGAATGGTCTTTTTTGTTATAATCATTGAAGCTGCTTGTGGCTGTCAATCTGTTTCTAAACGACTTAAAGTCATGCAAAGTTAACCAATCCGACCCGTAAGATCCCAAAAATTTTGCAGTTTTTACAGTTTAGGCCTCCGCTACACAGGGGCCCCTTTGGGCTCAGAACCCATAAGGGATTACACCTGGCGACGCCCCTGGTCTCAGATCATACAAATGTCCCTCTGTGAGACTCAAGCTGCTTTCTTGGACATTTTTGCTCAAAAGGTCTTGTTTGTGCACAACGACACATCAGTAAAGACTCTATCAATAAGCCAGTGATCAGTCTTCAGCCCTGACCAGTGTTGAGCCATGTTGGTTACTCAGGTACTGTTTTGAGCCAACATTAGCTGATATGTTTGCTGTTGTTCATACAGTACAATAATCTCATGGACAAGCTTCATTTTTTAAAATCATTTATGTGCATTTTAATTGACCTTATATATTTTAGTGTGTTGGCATGTTAACTCATGGAATAAAGAAACAACCAAATCATGTGAAATGACAAACGTAACCTGAACAGCATCACCATATTGAGCATGAGGAATGTTATGAGGCTGACGAAGGTTCAGGGGCTAAAAACAACAACACAGCCTGCAGCCTCTGCTATCGTTTGCTCTGTTTATCTATGCAGTTGATTGTAGGAAAAAGAACGGAAAATAGAACTGGGCATAAATGGGTACTGGCAGAACAGCTCTTTAAAAAAATGTAGTTGTTGCATCTCTAGAAAATATTATATAATAAATATTATAATATCTATGTAAGTGTTAGCTTTTGGTAAATGAGAAATGTCACAATAATATCTGAGGAGAAGCTAAAAACAGGCAAATAACTAACCAAACGGCCAATTATCTTATTATAATAAGAATCAGCAATAAAGACAAGCATGATTCTGTGAGATTTGGTACGTCATGTGAACGTAGCGCTGTTTGTTTCAGGCTGAGATGGAACTATTTCAAGGTCATCCTGCAGACGTAATAGTGTCCTCCTCTGCTTATCTTCGCTCAATCCTTGTATCACATTTGACAGAGAGAAAATAGCTGCATGCTATGTACAGTACAAGCTCACTAATCTAGTCGCTATGAGACCCAGATAACCCCAGAAACCACAGGTAACACACAAACAAATCACAAGAAGTTCACTTTATCAGCAGCCAACGGAGACCTGGCAACCTGTCTCCTCGCCGTTGTTAATCGTTCTCTGTCTCTCTCCAGCCTCCATCTGTCTTACCCCTTTTCTTCCTCCCGTGATCTCTCCTCCCTTCCTTCCCGCTCTCTCTTTCTTTCCCTCTCTCACTCTTTCCTTGAAGCCCGCAATTTAATAACCTCAAGTGCTGTCAGAGGAGGCATTGAAAAATGGCTTCTATAAAACATAACGGCCTTAATCAGAGTGCGCCGAGGATTCTCCCTGCTGCTGCTGATTTCCCTCCCTCCCCCTCCCTCCCCCCTCAATCCCCGCCTCTAATGAATTAATGTTGAAATATGCAGGGGCTCAGTAGTCATTAGATGTGCGCCGCGAGACGTGATTTAAGATGGCTGCCTTTATGTGTCTGCCAGGCGAGATGGAGCGGGACGGGCCTGGCTGGACAGTGATTGTCTTGACTGACTGAGCCAAGAATGCTTTAAGACCACTCTTTGTGGAGGGTGATTGGTTACCGCAGAAGTATGTCTACCAGGCTTTTGTTGCTCCAGATTATGTGATCTCTTCCTGAATACGAAAAGCAGTGCGGAGCTACAGATTTCAGGCATGTTCTTTTCATGTGCATGTGGCCATACATCAAGTGGACACAGCGACGTGGGCTGATACCTTCACAAGATTTATTTCCTTCATCCACTGGCACAGAGCAGCATGCTTTCGCTGTGGCGCAGCGTTTTCTGATTAAGTGGATTTCCAGCGACACACATTGTAACCACTCTGACCTGCAATATTATGGTCTTTCTCACAGGGCCACGCCGCCACGCCGCCGCCCATAACCACGCTGGGTTGTCACCGTAAACCCATTGTGTACGGTCCTGCAGGTTCCACAGCACAACCAGACCCTTTATAGCAGCCGTGTCACATGCACTCGTAGGAGAAGCACAAGTGTTAACAGTAATTCAGTTGAATTGTCCCCTAAAATGTGGACGAAGTAGCAGTTATCGAGAAAACACAGCATCAACCTGCTTTCTTGGGTTTTTTAGCAGGAAGTGGTGAGCAGAGGTTCATTAATTCCTTCACACTGTTTTGCTGTGATCTCCGCCGTCTGCTAAAGAAAACGTCTAAAGATTTTTTGGAGAACCTAATAATGTCCACTAAAACTATTTTCGGTTCAGCTTTGATGGTAAATTATCGACGTAGATCTCGGGTTTTTGAGACGTTTAAAGTATTTCATGATAACGAGACATGAACGAACCAAATCGTTTAACCCTGAAAAGCCTGAAATATGAATTGAGAGACAGACTTTTTGTGTTTTTAAATGCGTATTAGCCCTTTAATCAGATTTTATTTTTTATTATATATTCATCATTTTCAAAACCCTAGGTATTTAAAGGGCACCTATTATGAAAAACAGGTTTTTTCTTGCTTTAACATATATAAAGTGGTCTCCCCTCAGCCTGCCAACTCAGAGAAGGAGGAAAGCAACCAAATTCTGCAGTGTCTGTACAGCCGCCCGGATGAGCCGTCCAGTGTGATGTGGATCTACGAGCCGTTCAGATTCTGCTCCCGTCGTTACGTAACCAAAATGCGATTTACATAGGTTGGCCTCCGATGCGTGAAACCACGCCCACAACTAACTCTGGCCGGAACAACAACAACAACTCCGCCGGCCGGAGCTTCCACCATTTTTTCATAGCGGTGTATCGCGTCATTCAGGCAGCCAATCAGCACAGTGTCTCATTATCATAGCTCCGCCCACTCAGAATCCCTCATAGATAATGAGGTTAGAGAATGAGAAGATAAAGACATGGCTCAGAGGCTGAATTTCAAATTTATTTAGCAAAAACAATCAAAAGCTTGTTTTTAAAACATTCAAGGCCTGTTTAAAATAGGTATTAGATGCCATAATAGGTCCCCTTTAAGCCATTTTACTAACCACCACAGCAATGTTTCTCTTTTATAATTTAATAAAAACCTTCATTGGGATTATTTTGTGTTTCATTGTCTGATAAATTCATATTTCAGTTATGTGACATCTGGCCTTTTAGGAGCTGGGTCGTACACGTCTAACCCCAGAATAAGGTACGCGCACCACTAATGCTACAGATACCAAGGTGCACTGGAGCAGCTGAACGCTTGTCGTGTAAACAAAACCTGCAAGCGTCAGCTCTCCGTGTGCTTTTGACGATGTACTTTTGTAGTAGCTCCGTTCAGTAACCTGAGATGTGTCAAGTAAACAGTCTGAAAAAGGGAGCATATTTAGTACCGAAACCACAGTCCAGTCCAGAAAACTGGGTTTGCACTCCTTAAAAAATGTGTGCATGAACCATTTATTGAATAAATGCTTCATACACACATTTTTATAATAAGTCTTAACCCTGCTGGGCCCAGGACCCAATTTCTGACCATCTATCTGACTGAGTTTGACGCTTCTGAGCTGGATAATAAATACTGACCAACACAGAGCCCCTGTAACAGAGTCCTACTGTCTATTGACGGAAGTTTGCAAAAGTCAGTAATCAACTTGTAAAGACTACTAACGACCTGGCAGTGACCAGAAGGAGATGTCTGCACCAAGTTCTTTTTCTAGCCTTCCTGTACACTCACAACGTCAAACTTACTTCCGTTTGTCTCTAGGTTCCTTTTTACACCGTCACTGATGTGACGGGAGATATATGAGTCCTGTAAGATGTTTGTTTGGAGATCGGTCGACTGCCCAGAGTACAAACATCGATTGTAGTTACGCTGCAAATTCATATTGCGTTCTCACTTGAATCGTTTTGGTCCCTAACAAAAGTTTACGCTCATTACCATCTAATAACAAACCCAGGACTGTTTCAGTCCAGGAAGTTCCTTCAAGGAAGATGCAATTCCATATCTTTCAATGGTTTATGTAAAATGTTGAGCAATGTTGTGTGCAGCCCCTCAGAAGTCCCTGCAGCTCCTAACAGGACGGGTTAAATAAATGAATGTGCAATAAGAAAGTGTCAATGCTGCAAGGCCACTAGAGTTTCAGCTTGATATGGAGACCTAGAATCCCCCGTTACTGCACCTCCGTACTGTGGTTAATCCTTCTCCGTGGCTTTTCTAATAGTTGAAGCAAACAAACTCTGAACATGTTTCCCCTCATCTTCAGCTGTAAAACGATCCTCATAGTTATTTCCTTTATCACATCATTATTCTCATAAACTTGTGATCATTGTTAGAGACAATTACCCAACCGGTGAAATCGTTCACAAATAAGTCAGTTGATGCAGTCAATTCTCACCCATATGTTAATTTAAAAGCACACATAATTTGTGGCTTTAAAAAGTCTCGTAGTTGTTCCCTACAACCGTCTAATTAAAGTATGATAATATATGGATTTGTAATACGCTCTGAATGATAAAAACTTGACATGCTAAAGTTGTTCATCATTCATCGTACCAGCGCGCTCTGCAGAATTCATAAATCGGCGATACTTCAATCCGGTCTCACCATCAAACACTCTTCAGATACACATTCAAAACAGGGACATCAAAGTGATGAAGGTGTAACTTTTTGGAACAATTTTGACAATATTTCATTACAGCTGGTCAGGTCTATAATCCATTTCCTTTGAGAGTCCCTTCTAAAGTTGAGATCACACATTTGTGAGAGCTCTCATTCTGACGGCAGGACGGAAATTAATTAATAAATAAACGCTGCATTTTTACATTCATCAACATGCAGTAAGAATAGCTCTAATTATCACAGGTGAATTAACGCTTTCATTTTTGTGTCAAAAAATTAATTGTATCCCTTAACAGCTATTCCCAGGGGGAAGTTAAGGTACAGGATTGTTGAGAGAAAAGGAGAAAAAATAGAAAGAAAAACACAACAGCGTGGACCGCCAGGAGTGCTAATTGCTGCTTTCAAAGCCTTGCGTCAGCGTTACAGTCTTTTCTGAAGAGCGTAACATGTCCCACAGAAAAACACTGTTACTCATACATGTATGTTAAGCCTTGATCTATAAGACCTGGCAGTGAAGTTCTCTTTGTTGTCACCTAACCAGGAGAGTTGGACAAGAATGAGAACCACCGGCGTCAGGACCAGCTCAGTCTCACAAATAAAATGTAATGGAAATGTTGGTTCAAGTGAAGGTTCTTGGTGTTCTGAAGACTTTGGTTGTCCCACTGATGCTGTTCCACCTTGATTCTGGTTTGGGGCCATCTGTTCTTGCTTTTATTGACAGCAGCTTGTCGCCAGGTACAGTTCTTAAACATTTTTAAACAGGCAACAGTGACCACTGATCAAAGAAACCTGTCCTGGATCACACTGGATTATTCAAGTTTAGGCCTAATTTTCAAGCTTTTTCTCAAAAGATTTTGGGATAATATTGTTTACAACCAATTGAAAGCTTTTTTAGATGAAAACAATGTCCCTTGGGTATTTCTTCATAACTCAGAATCTGCACTGCTGAAGGTTTTTAAAAGGAACCCTGGCTATTAAGACATGTAGGTCTTAAAAGATAAATGTTGGTATCAATTATAACAATGTGATATAAAAAACCTTGTTGATGTCTTCGTTTTTATCAAATTTGAAAATATAATTTAACTAGTAGGTCGCCATTGTTGTTTACATTCTGGGTAGTGACGTCAGACGGTGGCTCCTGCTAACCCCCGTCCACTGTTCTGACACCCAGAAACAGATGAAAACACAGCTAAACAGGTGACGGCGCACCAGAAACACAGATGAAAACACAGCTAAACATTCAGGTGACGGCGCACCGACAAAAAAGTAAAAAAAAAAAAAAAAAAAAAGTACCGCACCATAAAGCATGAACTATAAAAACACCATAAAACTCAGATAGACTAACAGACCACACGTTTCAACTAGCAGATAGCCGATGCTACAATAAAAACCCCAGCCAGATCTGGCATCATTAAATTAAATAAAGATGTTCTTGCCTATTTGACGCGAAGTCTGCGCCTCCCGTTTCGTCAAAGTCCCGGGCCAGTCCCCTCAGCCTCTGGTCTGTCATCAGCACCGAAGCCGGTTTTAGGGGGGGGCAGGGGTGGGCTATGCCCACCCAAACGTGCACCCTGCCCACCAGCGTCTCCATCCCGGCGGCGGCGAGAGCGGATGGCGGAGCGCTGCAGGGTCATAGAGCCACGGCTACGCCGTCTACGCAGGAGCCTACGGCGTAGGCTACGGCGTAGGCTACGGCGTAGGCTACGGCGTAGGCTACGGCGTAGGCTACGGCGTTGACGCCGTAGCCTAATGCACTGGTAAGATGCGCACGACTTTGATCATTTTTGCAGATCTCCTGTGCATCACAGAACTTTGATCCAGTTTGCCTGAACCGAGACGTCTTATGGGCTCCCTCGTCAGCCTCCATGGCCGGGAGAGTGCTGCTCATCTATGTTTTAGATACCTGTCCCAGTTAAACTAACGCGGCTTATCTTCCCAGAGCCACCGCTCTACGTCATCGCCCCCAGAATGCATTGCGCAAGTAAAACATGGCGCCTCCCGCAGGTCAAAATATGTGATAAACATTGTAGATGTTTAAAGCAATTAGATTATTTTATGTGTTTCTAACAACATATTTTAGTATAAGAGAACAATTGTGGCTAATTAGGGACTACAAGTCTTAATAACCAGGGTTCCTTTTAACAATATCCTCCTGGCTACAGAGTAGTATTTTTTAACAGCTGCCTTTGACACATGGGATCATAATATATGGATATCTCACTCAAAGCATTGTATACGCACTTATCTCATAACCCTGGAATGGTTCAGATCATAACTGGCACAGAGATCCTTTTGTTAGTTGATTTTAGATCCTCCTGTGCTTCATTGACTACGTTTACATGCAGTCAAAATTCGGGTTACTTCTAAAACTCCGGTTACTGAGACATTCAGAATATTCCGTTTACATGGTAATTAATCATTTAGGATATCTCAATCAAACCAGCGACACACGGAGAACATCATGACGCAATTCCCGTCATTTCCGCTTCTTCTTCCTGTATCCAAATTCAAAACAAATGCTGCTTCGCGCAACTTCTTGTAAATCTCGCTATCCCGGTACTTTCTACCGTCTACAAATGCCAAAATGTTCATATCCTTCATTACATTTATAAAATGATTAGTCTCCTCCTCACTCCAAAAGTGTGGCGTGGTCTTGCGTTTCTCCATGTTTATAAGAACTTCCTGGTTTTTAAAAACCCGAATATGAGCAAATTCGGGTTATTCAAAGGGATTATTGGTGTTTACATGGCCGTGCAAATTTGGGTTATTGCCAATATTCGGGTTTTAAAAGGGTTATTGACTGCATGGAAACGCAGTCATTGTCACGTGGGGTTCCACAGGGCTCAAGACTTGGGCCTCTTCTATTTTGTCTGTATCTGCTGCCTTCTGTTTCTATCTTAGAAATCATAAAATTGCTTTCTATTGTTATGCAGATGACATTCAGGTTTGTGAGGCCTTACATTGAAGAATGCCTACCCCATGCAAGCTTTAACTGAGTGTCTGGAGGAACTAAAAGAACGAAATATAATTGATATGGAGACATAGATGATTGTTTTTGGTCGTGGTGTCACCAGTGGGTCTTCTCCTGTATGGGACATCTGGCGTTGTATGTAAAGACTGAAGTCACACACCTTGGTTTTGAAATGGATAATGGCTTTAGACTGAACAACAGTATAATGGTGATGTATAGTTTCTTTCAGCTGACAGCTGATGAGGAAGGATCCCTTTATGACAGTGATCTATGCCTGTATTACATCCCAGCTGGATTACTGTAACTCTTTGTATGGTGGTGTTAGCCAGTCCTCCCGCTCTTGTTTTCAGCCGGTCCAAAATGCCGCTGCATGCTTTTTAACAGAAACACCAAAGATGGAGCAAATTACTCCTGCGCTGTCCTCTCTGCACTGGCTGTGTGTCTATTTGAGAGTTTATTTTAAAAGGATCTGGTTTTAAAGTCTTTAAATGGTCATGCCCCAGCATACCTCTCTGAACTGCTGCACTGGTATTACCCCTTCTCAGTCTCCAACCAGCTGCCCAGCTGCTCCTGGACGAGCCCAGGGTGTTGCTGTCACACATTAGACATCATTGCCCATTTTTAATTCTGCTCTTAATCCCCACCTCTTCTGCTCGGCCTTTGACCCACTGTGACCCCCCAGTGTATTTAATCCTGACGTTCGGTACTTTGGTTTTAAAGTGCTTTATGAATAAAATTGTCTTCGCTTGGTTTTGCAAAAGCATCAACAGCACAAATCACGGGAGGCCATCACATCTGTAGATCGTTGGTTTTGTTTAGAAATGCGTCTCCATGACGCTGTGGGATGTTGTGATCCTTTAATATTGACATTTCTAAAGCGCTTACAATGACTATTTCTCTGAGGCTAAGCAGGTGTTTTTAAAACCATCTTCTGCATCCAGCGTTGCATCAACCAGCTTTTCGACCAGCCGCGCACATAGCGAGGCCGTCATGTTACACAGTACGACTTCATGACACCTTTTGATTCCTCTTCCCTCCCCTCAACTCGGCTCCAGGCTCCAGGGACTCAATACAACCGCTTGCATTCCCACTGTCCAGTACGTGTTAGGGTGCTTTCACACCTGTCCCGTTTGGAGCAGTTGTTCCGAAACAGGGAGCGTTTCCCCCTAAAGATCGGAACGTTTGGTATATGTGAACACAGCAATCGTGCTCGGATGCGGGACAAAACAACCGAGCCAAGATCTCCTAGGAGAGGTGGTCTCGGCCCGATTCCATTGCAGACCTGAAACGGTTCGTTTTTTTTATTTGTAATGGGAACATAATCGACACAGCAACCGACACAACTCCATTCATTTGTATGTGCGACCGCAGCGTAGGGAGAAGCCTCGGTGCAGCCTCCACCACCTTCTCTCCTATTGGACGTGCCGAGATGTCGTCACAGCGTGGCACGGTGAAATTAAAAAATGTTCAATTCGGGCAGGGTTTGCGCAGCGCAAACCCTGCGGCAGGCGGCCTCTCGTCCGCCGCTGAGCTTGCACATAAATGAAGGGGAAAGCCGACGGAGGTCTGCGCTTTGCGCCCTCTCTGTGAAAGGGGCTTGTTGTTTTTCCCGAGGTGCAGAAGAGGAAACTCCTTCCGCGTTAATTTCTGACCAATCAGAGAACAGCTGGTTCGCGCATGGCATTTGTTACCAGCTTTGAACCGCTACAGACGCTTGCCTTGTGAACACAAACGCCACAAACGAGAAACGAAACAACTGTATCGATTTAGCCCCTGAATCGGAACAAAACAAACGGGCCACAGGTGTGAACCCTAAAACACAAGTTCTTCATCCAGGGAACGTAACGGGGTCTGATCTAAAAACACTTACCGATATTGGGGCCCAGTGTGGTCTTAGTTGTTGTTTTCAGGGATTTGGTGGCACAGGTCTGTGGAAAATGTTGTCGGTTAGGTATTGTTCCTGTGGCAGTCAGCTTTTTTTTTACTGTGATTTCTTACAACTTCTAAATCTTCACTTAAAAAATCTACTCAGTGTGCGCTTATGATGGACTTGTGAGCAAAGAGGCATGTACATTAACTTCTGCCTGCTTGAGAAAGGTTGGGAGAGTTTGCATTGAAGCCGCGTTTGAAAAATGATAAAAAATTGTCAAACCACGGTACATAAATGAATATATCTGAGAAGTGCCTTAAAGACGTTTTTTGACATTTGATTGTGAATGAAGACTGCAGCAAACAAAACCTTTGGTCTCTTGACTATCACTTTTTTCTGGAAAATAGTAGCCTACAAATCAGAGTCTGAACAACTTAAACAAAATTCCTTCTTTTGCAAAACAGTCTAGTGTGAAAATATGAGCTAGAATAAACCTTTTTAGTTACCCTGGGTTTGACCCCTACAGCCGAAGTTATCCATAGCCAGCAAATTTACTTAAAGTCAAACCACCGAGTCATTGGAAAACTAGCGAGATATATTGAATATCAAAAAAATAGCCATCCAACTTAATTGTTTTTAATACTTATTATTTTTTCCTAATAAAAGATAACTTAAGAAATGAAAACCACCCGGCCATGTGGTTTGTGGAACAGACACTTCCTCTTACACGTGAGTGACAGAATAGCTGAGTGGACATATCCTGTATCCTCCTCTCTTAGTTTTAATGTCTGAGTGAATATCGGTGTACCTGTGGTGTGACTGAACGACAGAATGAGTGAGACTGAGTGAAAAATCCCTTCATGCATACACGGTTAGCATGTGGGTGTGTGGTCAACCCACTGGTGAATACCACTGCATTAGCAAGGCCATTAGCGCATTTAGCTGTCTGTAATGCGCGAGTGTTAGTGACACGTTTGGGTCCCTCTTCCACTTAGGCAGCACTTTTGATGGACGGGCCTGACATGTCAGGTGACAGTAATACCACCATGGGGCAGCGAGCGGTGCCACTGCTTTCAAATCCACATGAGATGGGAACTGAGGGACTTTCATTAAAAAAGAAAACAATATTTTGTTAAACTCAAACCAATAGTAGATCAAGAGAGAGACAAACCCTTTTTTATTCTTTTTCCAAAAAAGAGAAGTAACCCTGAGAAAATATTTAAATTCTAAGGCTTTACTTAATCAGCAGATAGTTTAAAGAAAAAAAGGAGATGGAAGTTCAGCCACAGAGGAAGAGCAACTAATCATGTATTAGACCGTGTCATTAATTATTTGACAACGGCTATGTCAAATTGCGTAAGTGCTTGGTAGAAACCTAAGTACATCATTATCAGACTCTCATATTTGGAAAGACTTTTGCCCCACTTTGTTACAACAATGCTTCGTTCATTGAGACATAGCTCTCTTAACATATTAAGAGGTTATTTCAGTCGGACTGAAATCTCAACTTTGGACCATTGCAACCACTTGCTTTCAGCTATTTGTGTAGATTTGGTGTTATTGTGTAAATTTGAGATTGTCGTATTGCATAAACCAACATTTGGCCTTCCAAGTTTTTTAGGAAATGTTTCCATACAGAAGTCCTCTTGACTCAGTAACTTGGAAAGTGACTTGATCTTGCAGCTGCAGAGTTTTCTCTGATTATTTTCAAGTGTATCAATGATGAGGACACTGTGGGAGTATCAGAAAGGATGTATCAGATGTGTCACTGCTAAATATACTGCATGGATATATTTCAGACTCCAACACCTCTCAGATGATTTCTATATTGGTAGAAAGCGAATGCTGACAGAATAACTACCCAGTCAAGTTCAATCCAATAATAATAATTTATTAAACCTCCCGCGGATATTATGAGGAGTAGATGATCCCTATACCCCGGTTATTTAACTATTGTGTGTTTCCAGCTACGTCATCGGCCATGACAGTCCACGAGCATGTGCCATCGCCTCAGTGGTGATCTATAAAAGTTGGAGCCACATCTCTCTGGTACACGCCCGGTCTTCCAGTGGCGTCGAGTGTCAGTTGATCTTTATTTTAATATCACTTCATGAAGTTCCAGTCAAATTTAGTTTCATTATTGTTTCCCATCCTGACTTTAATTAGCAGATCAGTCCACTTCATGTCTGTATCCTGTTTTTGTTCAAATTCACGTTAACAGCACGTCTGTCGATGCCAGGCTTGGACCACGGTTTCAGGGTCCTGATGTTGAAATTGGGTGGCTCCATAAACATGCAGAAAAGCAGTTCCAAGAGGATTATCAATACGATTCCATGGACTCACCTGAGGTATAAAATGTGAATCCCTTGAAAAATCCATAAAACCAATGTCTTTATTTTCTCCAGTTACATCAAATATACCATCACCAACTGTTCAACGATTTTTTAGGAAGAAACAGATTTGTGATCATTGGCATAAATCTTTCTATTTATTCTATATTCTATAGTTCTATATAAGTTCTATATAAGTTACTAATATGTTGTGAATACGTTATTTGACTAAACTGTGAAGGTGTGACAGTGCCTGAAGTTACAGATGACCCTGTGACACACCCACAAACACAACACCTTCTTTCACTGCGTTTACATGCAGTCAATAACCCTTTTAAAACCTGAATATTAGCAATAACCCGGTTTTGCACGGCCATGTAAACACCAATAACCCCTTTGAATAACACAAATTTGCTCATATTCGGGTTTTTAAAAACCTGAATATTATCCCTGGGTTACTCCTTTTATAACCTGAATATTGGGTCATGTAAACGCCAAACGGAATATCCCGATCAAACGGAACATGAATTTGTTTTCTGCGCATGCTCTGTTCGCAAGGAATCCTGGTCTTTTGAGTCCAGGAAATTCTTATAAACACAGAGAAACGCAAGACCACGCCACACTTTTGGAGTGAGGAGGAAACTTATCACTTCATAAATGTAATGAAGGATATGAACGTTTTGACATTTGTAGACGGTAGAAAGTACGGGGATAGCGAGATTTACAAGAAGAAAAGTTGCGCGAAGAAGCATTTGTTTTGAATTTGGATACAGGAAGAAGAAGCGGAAATGACGCTAATTGCGTCATCACGTTCTCCGTGCGTCGCTGGTTTGATCCAGATATCCCAAATGATTAATTACCATGTAAACAGGGATAACCCTGTTTGCTCACGCATGTAAACGGAATATTCCTAATGTTTCAGTAACCGGAATATTAGCAATAACCCGAATTTTGACTGCATGTAAACGTAGTCTCTGTTTGCTGTCTGCTTCAGCAAGCAATGTCAATGGTCCCAGTTCTATCCAGATACACTCAGATTTAAATACAAATCTTTACAATACCAACTCCCTCCAGAGAGAGAACCCACAGTGGGAGTGACTGTGATAATTACAACCATGACGCACCTCGCTTTAAGTAGATATTTGAAGGGAAAATAATTTTCTTTGCACCTCTATTGTCTGAGCACATGCGGTCAGTGTCCTTTTCAGATTCACTGTCAAGAATAAATTTAAGAGGAGGTGATATGAAGTGCTCCTTATTCTTGGTTCAATGTACTGCACACTACCAGTTCACCATAAATGAGGCCATTTGATGAGCTAAGTTTGGACACGAGAGCCTAATGGTGGCATTAAAGAGAAGACGTGGGAGGATAGATGGCGGGACATCAGTCACTTTAATTACCTGTTTCATTATTAAGTGGATGGGTGCCACCTGGTCATACATGAAGGGTGTCAATGGGATGCAGAGCCTGAAAAGGAGTGACACGTTAGCAGGGAGAAGCTTCGAGAAGTTCAATTTGAAAACATTTTTATTTTCACCGGAGGTGAGAATATATGTGTCTTGTTCATAGACTCTGTCCTTTCTTTATTTTTCATTTTGAAAGAAAAGATATAAAGGAAGCTGCATCTGTCTTTTTCCAGTTCTCATTTGTTAAACTGTGTTCGCGGTGGCTGGAAGCTGCAAACGTTAACAACGTACCGTTATCTGCGACTGCTAGCATGAAGGAAGCACGGCTGATCCCAGCTCCTGTTTGGTCCGATTCAGGATCATTTTCATTTTCTATACATGATCAATTACAAAGATAGACTGTTATGATCTTCCACGAGATTCTTTCTGGTGGTTTCTGGTTCTGGAAGTGAAGAAATAACATCTTCTTTTAAAGATGATACTGATGGAGACTGATAGCGGGTTCTGGTGTGTGAATTGTTGCAGGGCTAACGAGTAAAACACTAAGTTTGAACATTTGTCAGTTTAGGAAAGGTAACTCTTGCCTGCAGGATGATCCACACCTTCCCATCTCAGTGCGGTCCTACCATCCACTTTTCACAGGCACACACCACGGAGGAGATAAGAGAGAATAAGCTGTCAGCAGGCCCAGTTCACCAGTCCTCTCCATATTCCTCAAACTACTACAGAAGGAACAATGTGTCTGCCGTGGCAGGTGGCCATAGTTCATAATGTGCTGATGCTGACCAAGTGTCAGTTTGATCCATGGGATCGGTGAGCGGGGTGGGGCCGTGGCTCCTGAATCCTTAAGCAAGCAACGGCGTGGTGCTCCTGAGGGGACGGCCGTAGACATGATACAGATGAGACCGGCAACTATCTTCCTAATGGCAGACAAATAAAAGACAGAGAGGCAAGAGAGAAAGATGGAGAGGGACAAAGACAGGAGACAGGGATGAAGGGTTGAGTATCACATTTGGAAAAAAAAAAAGCACAAAGGCTCATACTGCACTTGTCATGCTGTGTTATTTGTCATCCCTCGGCCAGAAACGGTAAAACTAATGCGCTGTGTCTGTCCCACAAGCAGGAAATGTAAATGTTTGCAGGCTCTTCAGTTCAGTCGTAATAGTTGATGATGTGTGTGTGGGGATGGACGGCTGAGGCTGTGCCCGATAAAAATATCTCCATTCAGAAGCTGCAAAGTAAATAACGTGATAATTACCAGTTATGTTGCATCTTTATGTGATGATGCATCAGAGGGCGTATGCTGATGTAAGAGGAAGCACGGGCGGGACCGTCCGCAGAAATGCCTCGTCATCGTTAAGAACAGCAAAACTAAACACTGTTCAAAATGTAAAATGTCATGAATTTCACGTGGTGACCGATGGACTACACAATCACTGATCCAGCGTAGAAGGCCAGCATAGTGGCTTTCTAGCACGGCCCAAAAACAAGCTGATTAGATTGATCGGTGACTAAATCAGGGGTGTCAAACTCATTTTGCTTGGCGGGCCGGATTTGACCAATTTTTTTCTCGCACGCTCAAAATAACAAAAACCCTTTTCTTGAAATGTCTCGTTTTTTTTTCAAATTATATAAGATACTTTTAATATCATTTTACAAAGATAAACAGAAACAAGTATGTTTTTTTTATATTTCACTTTTTTATAGGAAATTTAATTAAAAGCAAAATCTTTCTTATCTTATCTTATCTTATCTTATCCGAGAGTGTTTCTTTGTGATTTAGAGATTTTTCCAGTACAATTAAGTGTATTTATTTTTAAAAATTGGCGTGGATATTTACGCCAGTGTGCCGAAAAAGTCAGCACTTCTCTTTTAACTGTTTTACTTTGTCACAATCTTTGTATTCAAAACTGAAATTCTCCGAATAAATATCTTCTATCATCTTTTTTAGCAGTGATATTTTTCCTGCGAAAATATATAATAGTAGTCAGTTAATAAAAATAAACGACCGTCTACAAAGAAATAAACTCGGCAAATGCATTCTAGAAAACTAAAAAAATTTCGAAAACTGCTCTCTTTGTGGAATAACGATGGATTTGTAGAAGAAATATATTATCGGATATGCTGCAATTCATGGCAATTATTTATGCCTTCCTTTTTAGTAAATTAACATTTCATTTTTTTGAGTTGGAAACTTCTCGCGGGCCGCATGAAAATCTCTCTCGGGCCGCACATTTTACTCCCCTGCTCTAAATGATCCGTAGGCGTGAGCAAGCGGACGCTGGCGTGGTTGCTGGTCTGTTCATGGCCCTGTGGTTGGACTCTCAGCCTGTTGGGGTGTACACAGCCTTTCACCTGATGGCAGCTGGGATCAGGGTCGCCACCCGTCCCTTGAAATACGGAATTGTTACGTAATTGGGAATTAAAAGTTGCGTTCCGCATTGAACCAATACGGAACACAGTTTATTCTGTATTTCACAATTGTCCCATGCACGTCTGTCACACACGCACACACATGAACAACGAACTACCAGTAATGAACAAAATAAAGGACAGGATATATTAAAGACAGCAACATGTGTTGGTTCGCTCTGTTATTTACTGATGTCATGTCACTTCATTTGTTTCAGTAAATTCAACTAAGGTGAAACAAATATATTAAATATATTATTTACCACTACATTCAAAGTGAGATATTTCAAGCCTTTATTTGTTATAATTTTGGTGATTATGGCTCACAGTTTATGAAAACCCCAAATAAAAATTCTCAAAAATTAGAATATTTCATGAAATTATTAAACAATTCAATCATCAAAATGATAACAGATAATGGCTTAATATATCTTGCTTTGCATGTAATGAGAGTATGTAGAATAGAATAGAAGACTTTATTGATCTCCCAGAGGAGAAATTCAATCGTGCAGCAGACAAACACACACACGCTCAAAGGTTTATACAAAAACATTTGAAGAAATAACCAATAAATAGCTAAATAATAAAAAAAGAGCAATATAAAATGTAAAAAAATTAGCAATGTACAAGGGAAAAATAGTAAACACAAAAAAAACTGATAATATTTACATGTGCAAAAATACGTGTAATATATGTATGTAATATATTAGTTTCACCTTTTAAGTGTAATTATTGAAATAAATTAACTTTTACACCATATTCTAATTTTCCGACCTTCACCTGTAGCTATATTTATATTTACTTGCAGCATTTCAGTTGCTAGTATGGTTGACTGTCTGTACAGTCATGCAAGTTAAATGCTATTAAAGCACTTTAAACTTTAAATCAAGGCATTTTATTTTTTCATATAAAATAAATACATTTCTATGCAGTTTAGGATCAGTGAGGATGCCCCTTTTTTTGGCGCCTGTGCTGCTTTTTTGGCACCTGTGCTGCTGAAATCGGGGCGTCCCTTATTTCTATTTCTGAAAGGGGCAACCCTAGCTGGGATAGACTCCCATGGGAACCCTGAATAGACCGAAGGAGGTACAGAAAAGGGATGAGTGAGAGACCGTAGGATGTTGGGCCATGTCCGTACCCCATGTACCTCCTTTGAGATGGGTGTCTAGTTTTGTGGGTCCAAGCCAACATGAATTTTGACGCCCACAACACCCGATAACGCTTGAATCACGTTACAATGTACAAGAGGGTATAAAGTACCACGCAGCATCCTGAGCTTATGCAGCCACTCCATCAAAGTGATATTACATCTCCTTAACTGGCAATTTCATTCTCAAACACTTATATTTCCCTGGTCGGCAGTCCGGCCAGCATTATTACTTATCCCTCTTTTTGACGTATCTTGTCATGAGTCATCCACACAAATAGAGCAGATTGTTTATCAAACTACTTTAGTGAAATAACAGCCATCCTCCATCCTCCATGGACATATCAAAATCACTTTGTAATTCCACTGCTGGGTATTGGCTTGATAAATCCTGGACCTGACTGTCATTCATCTGTATTTGTCTTAGAGTACGAGAAGCTGTATTCTCTATTTGAGATATTAAACATTGCACAAAACTCTGCTGGAGCTGTATTAGCAGTATAAGCTTGTTTGGCAAGTGAATTATACAACTTCTGAGAATATGCTGGTAATAGCGAAGAAGAGAAATGTTTTGAGCTGTTTAAATAACAAGTTTTCACTTCCAAAACCAGTTCTGATGCGTGGGCTTTGGTCATTACTGAGTACTGATTTAACACCGGTGCTGTTAAAGAACTTGTTCTTATTGTTGCCATGATGTAAGGCCTGCCCAGGTCCAAGTTGTTCTAAAGCTTGAAGAAACACATGCCAACGATAGCTGCAGCGGGACAGTGAGGATAAACTGATATCAAATAAAGAATATCTATTAAATAAAGAAATAAGAACTGCCAACATAACCTCAACTGGTACAGGTTGTGACTGCATGTGATCCAAGATGTGGGATACAAGTTGGAGAGTTGCTGCACCTGTTTTAGCTTGCATGAATATGTTTAGTTTAGTTGTAACGGGTCCCCAAATACTCAAATAAGCAGCGCAATCCGACGTTTCCATCCACCAGCAGGGGCTGCTCAATCAGGATTCTACAGTTTTGCTCTCATTGCTGCTTCTTTGAGGACTGTCTCTCATTTCTGAAAAGCTTTCTGAAAACTTCAGCGTCTGCTGCTGTGTCGTGTTTAAGAGAACTCTTGCTCTCTGAGGTATGTGAAAGCTGAATAAGCTTAATAAATTTGCTTGTGTTGCAGTTAGCAACATTCATGCAACCACGGCTTGCATAATGAACATCTAATAATAATACAAACTATTACCTAGAAAAATATTAATGGTAGATAGCTAACTCAGTCCAACAACTCCCATGACACCGTTTCTCCACCAGCCAACTCAAAAGAGGGAGTTGCAATGCAGTGTTGCACAACTTCCTGCGCTGGCTTTGGGAGAGATGAATAAATTGCGATTCTGCTTTTAAAAATGACGTCTTACTGGATGGTGCGTAGATTTCAATAACCCTATTGTGAGCGGAATCGGTAAGTATGTCCAATGTTGGTGTCGGAAACAGAATTAGGCTACTTTAAAGGGGACCTATTATGAAAAACACGTTTTTTCTTGCTTTAACATATATAAAGTGTTGTGACGTCATGACAGGAGCGATGCGTGAAATCACGCCCACAACTAACTCTGCCGGCTGGAGCTTCCACCAATTTTTGTAGCGGTGTATCGCGTCATTCGCATCATTGCGTCAGGCAGCCAATCAGCACAGAGCCTCATTATCATAGCCCCGCCCACTCATAATCCTGCATAGATAATGAGGTTAGAGAATGGGATGATAAAGACATGGTTCAGAGGCTGAATTTCTAATTTATTTATTAAAAACAATCAAAAGCTTGTTCTTAAGACATGCAAGGCCTGTTTAAAATAGGTATTAGATGCCATAATAGGTCCCCTTTAAGCGGTTCATAAGTAGAGATAAAGATGAGGATGCTGGGTAATTGTGATCCTATTTTTTTGTTTGTTTTTTTTGTGCTACTTATGCTAAAACTACTAAAAACTACATCTGCATGCTTTGGTCTATTTTAATAATTTTGGTATCAAAAAGATCTGCCTTTTCCATGGCCTTTTGGTTCTCCAAATCTGTGTAGTTTTAAAAATATTCAGCTCTTTATGATGTTTTTTCCCCCATAGAAAAGTAATGAAAAGTTCAATACATATTCATGACCATCGGGGGGTGTTAATGCTCTCTTTTAGCGCCCTTAATCGTTATACAATTTAACAGAACTTATACATTATACAATTTGTGCACTTATGCAATTTATTTAAAACTTCATTTTCTTTTCTGCAAACCTCTGTCTAACCCAGTTTTTGCCTTGTTAATGTAGGTTGTTGCTCCTGATGGATATTCAAATCCAGCTCAGCTTTTATTCACGATCAGGTGTTGTTCATGCACCTTTAAACTGTATTAAATTAAACTTTAAATTCTATTTGTGTTAATGCTGGGTCATGCTGAAATGTCAACCTTTATGAAAATGTTGTTCTGGATTTTTAAAAGGGATTTTCACAGCCACAATAAACTAAGCTCATCCAAGAAACTGAACTAAACTAAACTAAACTAAGACTGGTTCCTTCAGTGTGGAGTATTGACATAAATAAACTCATCTTTGTGGAGTACACATCTGTATACATGAAACACACAATTCCTGAGGCAGGTTTTGCAGTGAGTGATGAGCTGAGTGTGCATGATCAAAGTAACAAAGCAACGCACACACTGACAGAGCTACTTTATCAGTCCCAGGGTCCGACTCACCAACATTTACATATTCAACAAACTGTCAGAGCTGCAAATGCACGCCGGAGCTCAAGGCATTAGTTTGAAATGGAGTAATATATTAAGTGATGCATGAAGTATGCACAGAGTGACAACATATTCATTGTTTAGGTGAGTCATTGTCCTCTAAACGAGCACATGATGAGCTGTTACTGTACACGTGGCAGCTTGACTCTGGATCCAATAAAATGTTCACTCAATCAAGAGGTTTGGGTGTGTGATATTTCATTCAGAATTCAATTATTGGTCAATGAACCGGTAATGAACTGGATTGTTTTTAGTTAATCAGTGTAGTGGAACTCAGAGGGGGCCGTGCTAATTTGATGGTAGATAACAGAAAGACGGGCTACGATCTCCAGACCGGCGCTTGAGATGAATCTGCTTCCGTAACGTGATTTTAAAAGTACCTTTGTTGTGTCATCTGTGGGCTTACCCTTCGCGAGATCCCTGACCCGATCTCGTCGTCTCTCAGCGTCAATGCTTTCACCCCCCCCCCCCCCCTCCTCATTTCTGTCTAATTTCTAAATACCCCCCTCTCCATCTCCCTCCTGCTTCTCCCTCTTTCGGCATTCTCGGGCGATTTATTGCACGGGGAAGGCCGACAGCGGAGAAACCTCCCTGTGTGGAACGATCTGTCATCTCAACATTATCAGCCAAACACACCGTCTTCCATATTGTGCTACAAGGGCTTGGGCAAATTGCTATTTTTATGGGATATGATAAAGGAAATGCTACCTTATGTTCACATTTTTTACTACCCAGTGTTGAAGCGAGGCATGTGATGATTCACTATATTGGAAACCAGTCTGTGTGCACGTCTGTGTGCACGTCTGTGTGTGTTGTGGGTTGTTAGATAGAAATAGCGGGGACCATGAATGTAAAATTGTCAACCATTAGACATATCTACAAAGGTGTGATGCAACAGATCGAACGTCAGAACAGCAATGAGTCTTGCATGGATGGTTTTAATTAATTAAAAAAAATCAAGAGTGTGACATTGATCACATAAAAAAATACTCTTCATTGGTAATCTTCAATTTTAGTATTAAATCAAACAAATGTTGTTGTTTTTTATTACTTTTCTCCACCTGGGTTTACCCTCTGGTTGTCATACATCAAATAGTCCAAAAGTCAGAAAAGGGTAAAAGGACAGAATGAACCAAGAGGCCAAAAAACAAATGTGAAGGCAGCCGGCAAACCTATTACCATGTTCTGTGAGCAAGAGGAGTGCACGTTGACTTCATCTGTCTGCTCTTTTTCTTTCTCCCCTCCTCTCTCCCTTCTTCTCCTGTCTTTTCCTCTCCTTCAATCCTTCTCTCCCCGAGCCCTCGGCACGTCTGACAGCTAGTGTTGCACCAAACTGACAGGCCCTCAAACCGCGGTAAGAAAGCGAGCATTAATTAAGTCATTGCCGGACTGTAATTTCCTTGAGAAGTAAAAAAATTTCTTCACACGCGAAAAGGTTACCAAGACCTTTTCTGTGTCAAAATTACCATGCGTCATGAATATTAATGCGCTTAATGAAGACAACCTTTGGTTCATCAAGAATGTTCCAGTAGCAGGTGCCAAACTGATAAACTCACTCGGTGAAGGCTGCTCTTTTTTCTCTCCCTCTCTCCATCTCTTTCTTCTTTTTGCAGTTTTATGTCAGATCCTTAGAGAGTCGGTTATTTAAATCAACATCTTCCTATCAGAACTGGCTCACATGAAAACACACACATTTATTCACATGTGCACGTCTAAACTGCTGTTGTTTGCCCTTGGGCTCGTCTCTCAGGCCTCTGACTTTGGTCACAAGATTTCCAGTAGAATGATTTAGAAGTGTTTATATTCCAATCTCTTTCAGGGAATAAAACTGGTTTCATACATTTCAGTCAGAAGTCTGCTGGAGGAACATTATTTCAGACAAGCTTTTATTTTCATCCTCAACAAATGAAATAGCAGTTTTTTAAATGTATTTACTCAAACAAACACACATGGCTTACATATATCGTTATTTTGTTGTTTTATTGTGGAAGCTAAACTAAACGGTAGCGCTAACTGGCTCCCTCACAATCTAAAATAAATACATAAATCATATTTAACTTTGGTGGTACATTTAATGCCATTAATCAAAAGAAGCAAAACCCACTCCCACACCTCATAACAATTCTGTATTTTGTAGAATCAGTGCCGTCTTCGTTTTGTTTTGTCTTGATGCCATTTGGTCATGCCAACACACGTAAAAGACAGTTTTGGGTTTTTCCTCCATGCTTGCATGAGAGGAACTATCAAAATGGATTTCTTCATGTTAGTTTCCACCAAAAACACTGACTTCACATGGGCTGCGTCATCATCATGAGTTACTACGGTAGTTTTAATTCATCCTCTATCGTGATGATTGAAATGAATCAATTCTCACTTGAATTTGCATGACAACGTCCTTGATCCGTGCAGCGAGCCTGCAATGCTGGCCAAAGTCCCAGACACTCGTAGTGGCGGGACCAGAACTCCTCAGATGGATGGGAAGGGTGGTGTCAGACATGGCCGTATGTGGAGGATTCTGGTCCGCGGTGGCCCCCATACAACGGGAAAGACCTGAACTGAAACAAAATAGTGTGTAGGTGACAGAGGATTCAGCTGTTTCCAACAGCTTGTATTTGCTGCTAAAATAAACACAAAACTTAGGTTGAAATCCTTTGACTTTTCTAAAGAAAATAATTAATTTTTCTAGGTGTCGTGGTGTCCAAATACAAACATGGGTTAAGCATAGAACTTGGGTTGAAATTACAAACAGACAAAAAAAAAAAGCAAATGAATTACCTTTTCAAGTGTATGGTGCATTTACTGAGTGGACTGATGTATTTCTGGTGTATTTCTATCTATATGTGAAATAAGAGTTGTTGTTTTCAGAACATATTGTCCACTGGAGTTGATTGTGGATTTGCGCTGGTGTCCTGGTGTTCTGGTGTCATGATGTATTGGTGTCCTAGTGTCCTGGCGTCATGGTGTCTGGGTGTCCTGGTGTCCTGGCGTTGTGGCGTCGTATTGTCATGGTGTCCTGGCGTCATGGTGTCCTGGTGTCATGGTGTCGTGGTGTCGTGGTGTCCTGGTCTCCTTTTGTCCTGGCGTCATGGTGTCATGGTGTCCTGGTCTCCTTTTGTCATGGTGTCGTGGTGTCCTGGTGTAATTGTTGTCCTGGTCTCCTTTTGTCATGGTGTCGTGGTGTCCTGATGTCATGGTGTCCTGGTGTCATGGTGTCCTGGTCTCCTTTTGTCATGGTGTCCTGGCGTCATGGTGTCATGGTGTCGTGGTGTCATGGTGTCATGGTGTCATGGTGTCATGGTCTCCTTTTGTCATGGTGTCCTGGTGTCATGGTGTCGTGGTGTCCTGGTGTCATGGTGTCGTGGTGTCGTGGTGTCATGGTGTCCTGGTGTCATGGTGTCATGGTGTCCTGGTCTCCTTTTCTCATGGTGTCCTGGTGTCATGGTGTCGTGGTGTCGTGGTGTCATGGTGTCCTGGTGTCATGGTGTCATGGTGTCATGGTGTCCTGGTGTCATGGTGTCATGGTGTCCTGGTCTCCTTTTGTCATGGTGTCCTGGTGTCATGGTGTCATGGTGTCGTGGTGTCGTGGTGTCATGGTGTCGTGGTGTCGTGGTGTCGTGCTGTCGTGGTGTCGTGGTGTCATGGTGTCCTGGTGTCCTGGTGTCCTGGTGTCATGGTGTCGTGGTGTCGTGGTGTCGTGGTGTCGTGGTGTCGTGGTGTCGTGGTGTCGTGGTGTCGTGCTGTCGTGGTGTCGTGGTGTCGTGGTGTCATGGTGTCATGGTGTCCTGGTGTCCTGGTGTCCTGGTGTCATGGTGTCATGGTGTCATGGTGTCATGGTGTCCTGGTGTCATGGTGTCATGGTGTCCTGGTCTCCTTTTGTCATGGTGTCCTGGTGTCATGGTGTCATGGTGTCGTGGTGTCATGGTGTCGTGGTGTCATGGTGTCATGCTGTCGTGGTGTCATGGTGTCCTGGTGTCCTAGCGTCATGGTGTCCTGCTATAGTGGTGTCCTGCTATAGTGGTGTCCTGGCGTCATGGTGTCCTGGTGTCCTGCTAAAGTGGTGTCCTGGACCATCAAAGGAAATACAGATGCATGTTTGTTGGCCGTTACTCAGGATGAACACGTGTTTACCAGTCACATCTCAACCAGTCGCCCTCAGCCAGTAAACGGGTCGTGAGTGAGTCATCACTGGCTTCTCTCCAACGATGCTTTTCCCATGAATGACTGCGATATCTTCATCAGCACACACAATACACAATTCTGTTCATTTTTAGCCTCTCAAGACACCCATGATTTAAACTATAAATAGCAAAACTATCCCCCATGGTGCTCAGCAGGAACAAGTCACCAGTTGTCATCCGTGGGATATTTGATCTCTCGGCTCCGTCGGTCGCTCCGTGCTCCTCTGCCACCCATTCCCTTTACTTCTGTTGAGTAATTGAGATGCAGAAGCATTGACAGAACTCATTTACTGCGATGGGGAAGTGTGTTATGTGGGCGGGTACACAGATTATTACATCAACACACCGAAAGCAGACGGAAAAACACGTGTTGGTAAAGGATAATATGTTTGACACCGAGTTTGAGGAGCGTCTTCTTCGATTGCTCTCGTGAGGTTCTCGTGGTCTGTTGTCTGGACGAGCAGAGGCGAAAACATGATGGGCGATTGCTTCCTGCACTGTTACATCCTTGTGCGAGCGTGCACAGGTGTTTACTATGTGAATCACACATCAGCATGGCCGTGAGTGACTGGCTGTTGAATTAGGCCCGCTCTGTTGGCTGGTGTTCTCATTATACCAACAAATCATGAAGTCAAATAAGAAAGAAGAAGATAGCTCATCCATATCAAAATGCTAAAAAAAACCTTTCCTGGATTGTCTGTCTGTCTCCGGCGTCGCTCCGCCTCTTCTTCCCCCTTATCAAGATGACAAAGAATATGGTTCATCCTCTTGAAACAAAAGGACCTCACTCACATGTGGACGCTCCAACACACACAGCCTCACACGCACACACACACACACACAAGACCACGAGGGCTGCTGTCATACACCTCTCATTAATTCCTACCTGTCAGCTGGGCCCCCCCTCACCGTATCAGCTCCCCAAAAGGTGACAGCTTTCCAATGACTGACAAAGGCTCTTTAGGTGATACAGAAGATCCCTCGCAACCGCTGACTTCTGTAAAGTGCCCCTCAAATGTCACTTTTACCGCTCCGATACTCACACACTCGTACGCCCACACACGGTACTTTTTCTAACCGAGGCCCGCGCTCACGTCTTCAACCATCTTTGACATCCAGAGGCTGTGGATGTCACAGCGGCCTCAGCGTTTAAAGCTTTTAACATCTGAGAGAGATGGCGTTGTCTGACAGCGCTATTGGCGGATGCTATTGTTGCGTGTCGTTCTTTTCCTCCCAAGTGCATGGGATTTACTTGTTTTTTCTCTCTCTTTTGCTGCGAGAGACTGACAAGGAAGAGTGAAGAACAGAACCAAAACTTTCCCTCTGCGTCCACTCAGCTGTCATGAGCGGCAACAAAAAGCAGCATTGGTGTCAACTCGTGCTAGTTGGAAAGGGGTCATGTACAGAGAAATGTTACTCGCTTGTGTTTCACTCCGACGCTGAGGCTGATCCTTAATGCAGCCCAACCTGCTCTGAGTGGCGTCTGCGTTGTGGATGGAGTTATGTGAAAAAGGTGACTGGTGGTATTTCCAAAACAGTGCTAAATGTTATGGTTTCCCTCTGATGTTGTGGCATTTTGTGATCATTTTGTTGTCTGTCTCATGTAAAGTATGTTTCTGTATAGAATGTAGTCGCAGTCCCTGGTTTGTAGTCCTGGGATGGCAGCAAGGACCCATAAATAGGACACTATATATATATATATATATATATATATATATATATATATATATATATATATATATATATATATATATATATATATATATATATTAATCAAATCAATTTGGTCTGAAATATTCGCCTTTAGGAAAGAACTGTCCCAAATAAATGTGCTTCATCCATCCATCCATCCATTATCTAAACCCGCTTTATTCTTTTCAGGGTCACGGGGGTCTGCTGGAGCCTATCCCAGCTATTTTCAGACGAGAGGCAGGGGTTACACCCTGGACAGATCGCCAGTCCATCACAGGGCCACATATACACAAACAACCAGACACAGTCACATTCACACCTATGGGCAATTTAGAATCACCAATTAACCTAGCATGCATGTTTTTGGACTGTGAGAAGAAACCGGAGTATCCAGAGGAAACCCACGCAAGCACGGAGAGAACATGCAAACTCCTGGGGAGGACATGCAAACTCCTAAATGTGCTTCAGTGCCACTTAAATGCAGCTGACATTTCCCCCTTTCTTCCTCAACAGGTTTTATTTGCATATCTACCTAAAAAATATCACATTTTTGGCTAAAAGTGACTCTTTGTGTACAACCAAACACTTTGAACCATCTAACTTCCTCGTTGAGTCTCAGGTGGAACTAAGATTAGTTGCAGTTCCTTGACTGACCACTAGAGGCTGCAACAGCGAGTTCATCTCCAGTGACTCTAACGTTAACGTCCAACTTTAGAGCAAAAATAAACGTATTTACTGCCTGATTAAAGAAAAAAAAAACGTTTTGGTTTTAATCGTTTAATTTCATGACCAAACTGATGGGTGTGGACATTTTTTTAGGAGAATGTATATAAAGCATTACATTTATTTCTAATATGACTGATTGACAGTCGGCTCAGCCAATGGCTAGGCATTAATCCAGCATCAGCTAAACGTGACGGTCATTTTTGAGTTCACCATCAAGTTAATGTGGTAAACACTTCATTCCGCTGTAAATGTCTGACGGCAGATCTGCAGATATTTCAGTGGGGTTCACACAAAGGAGCTTGGAGCGAGGCTAACTTCGACAGACATGGGGTGGCCGTGCTCCCATCGGCCTCTCGAGCGACACAGCGGGTCGTCCAATGATCGGAAGGTCGGCGGTTCGAATCCCACTCCGTCCCAGTTGCTGTCGTAGTGTCCTTGGGCAAGACACCTTACCCACCTTGCCCCGAGTGAATGTGTGTGAATATGTATGAATGTTGGTGGTGGTCGGAGGGGCCGTTTGAAGCGGAATGGCAGCCACGCTTCCGTCAGTCTGCCCCAGGGCAGCTGCTACAAAACTTAGCTACCACCACCGGAGAAAATGTGTATGAATGAATAATGGTCTAAGTGTAGCACTTTGAGATTCATTGAATGTAAAGTGCGTTGCAAGTTAAATTTATTAGGGCCCGAGCACCTTCAGTGCGAAGGCCCTATTGTATCTGTAGGAATTTTTTTTCTTTCTTTATTTCTTCTGACGAAAGGAGGGCCTTTTTGCCCCCCTAAACGTCCCCAAAAAGTCACCAAATTTTGCATGCAAGTCAGGCCTGGCGAAAAATTTGATATTTAATGGTTTACATTAATGGGCGTGGCAAAATGGCTCAACAGCGCCCCCCGGAAAACTTTGTGCCTCAAGCCCCACAATACGGTTTGACGTACATGCACGAAAATCGGTACACACCTGTATCATGGCGCAACTGAAAGAAAAGTCTCTTGGCGCCATGGCCGAAACCGAACAGGATGTCGGCCATTTTGAATAAATTGTGTCATTTTGGCGAAATTTATGCCATTCCTTCGGCAGTTAATTCAGCCCGAACCGTAATGTGCACCCAGGTGTGTTATACATCAAAATGTGCGTCTACATCCTGCGACTACACGCATTACTTTTCTCTTTCAAAAGTGTTACCGTGGCGACGCTAGACGCCAAAAGGCGCGCCCCCCCCTTCATGTGATTGGTCCATATTTGATAGTTCTCCAAAAGTCACCAAATTTTGCATGCAAGCCAGACTTGGCGATAAATTTGATATTTCATGGTTTGCATTAATGGGCGTGGCCTAACGGTTCAACAGCGCCCCCTAGAATACTTTTCTCTGCCATAACTTTTGAATGGTTTGACATAGAGAGTTGTGGGTGGTGTCATAGGACTCTGTAATGAGTCCTTAAGCTTCGTTGGCTTTAATTAGCCCCGCCCCTTCTTCTGATTGGTTGTCCCGATTTTCTGCTGTAACTTTTGAATGGTTTGACATAGAGAGTCGTGGGTGGTGTCATCAGATTCTTTATGGAATCCTTGACCTTCATTGGCCTGAATTAGCCCCGCCCCTTCTTCTGATTGGTTGTCCCTTTTTTCTGCTATAACTTTTGAATGGTTTGACATAGGAAGTCGTAGGTGGTATCATGGGACTCTGTAATGAGTTCTTAAGCTTCGTTGGCCTTAATTAGCCCCGCCCCTTCTTCTGATTGGTTGTCCATATTTTCTGACTATAACTTTTGAATGGTTTGACATAGAGAGTCGTGGGTGGTGGTAATAATATCAAATAGTAGTGTTTTACTAATATTTATACCTTACAAATATTTAAAAAATTAGGAAAAAACAGTTCCAGACCCATTTACATTTCATCGCTATGTTGGTGTGTGATAACACAGTAAGTCAGAACAAAAGGAATAGCTGAGTTATAGCTCAGTCATGGCATTGTGGACTTTAGTGCCAGAGATTGTGAGTTCGATTCCTGCTGTGAGCAGAAAATTTTGTCAGCAATTTTTGTGTTTTTTTACATCAAAATGTGCGTCTCCATCTTGCGACTATGCACATTACTTTTCTCTTTCAAAAGTGTTACCGTGGCGACGTTAGACGCGAAAAAGTGCTCGTCCCCTTCATCTGATTGGTCCATATTTGATAGTTCTCCAAAAGTCACCAAATTTTGCATGCAATCCAGGCCTGGTGATAAATTTGATATTTCATGGTTTTCATTAATGGGTGTTGCCTAACGGCTCAACAGCGCCCCCTAGAATACTTTTCTCTGCAATAACTTTGGAATGGTTTCACATAAAGAGTCGTGGGTGGTGTCATCGGACTCGGTATTGAGTCCTTGACCATAATTGGTGAAAATTAGCCCCGCCCCTTCTTCTGATTGGTTGTCCCTATTTCCTGCTATAACTTTTGAATGTTTTGACATAGAGAGTAGTGGGTGGTGTCATCAGATTCTGTATGGAGTCCTTGACCTTCATTGGCCTGAATTAGCCCCACCCCTTCTTCTGATTGGTTGTCCCTATTTTCTGCTATAACTTTTTAAGGGTTTGACATAGAGAGTCGTGGGTGCTGTCATTTCTGATATGCTTATGGGGGGCGGTGGACGTGAGTGCGAGGGCCCGTTCATCGCTGCTTGCAGCTTTAATTATTATTATTATTCAAAGAAAAAGTGGCTTCAAGACCACTCTTTAGAAACCAATGGGTCATGTGACCGAACCATCCATTGTTTTATACGGTTGCTGATTTTGAAGGAACTTTGACAGCTTATGAAAAACGTTACCCTGTTCATCTGCAATTGCTCATCTTGAACAGTTCTGCTTACAATGGTACATTTGAAATGACAACTAAGATTTTAATTTTTATTTATTTATGTTTAACCTATTCTGTGAAAGTGTAAGACTTTTATATAAAACCTGACATGTATAGCCTATTCTACATGTATTCATTGTGAGTACGACCTCAGTTTGGTTTTGCACAGATATTCTATGGTACTTGAAAATTCAGTAAATCTGGTAGTAATTGTAACTTCAGCCTGCTCTCATAGTCCTAAAATGTATATCTTTTAAAATGAAATACCCCTGGCACCATGGATGCTCTGTGATGCAGTTAGGCCTTGATGCTGCCGAGCAAAAAACCCAGACTGTGGCCTGTATTGTTGAGTCAAGCTGGATAAATGAAGTAATGCTCTGAAGAAATAAATCAGATTCAGTCTTTTCATACGAGAGATCTTCAGAGAGGAGGAGAGCTTTTAACCTCACATACAACTCACACGTGAAAAGGAGAGCCTCACCATCATGTTTGATCATAGAGCAAAGAGGGCTGAATTGAAAAATCAATGCAAAGATTCTTTGCTCATCTTTGGATTTCTTTCTCCTGAGAGGTTTGAACAAGTCTATTATCTTGTGAAGCAGCGCTGGCTCCTTGTGGCTTTAGTGGTATATAAATATATACACTTCTTTGCCAACGTTCCAGAGTGTACAGAATTGGAGAGACATTTATAAAAAGCTATATGTTTATTTCATTTTACATAAATTATCCAGTGTTTATCTAGTAAAAATTTATTTATTGTTAAAAGAAAAAAAATAAAAGTAAAAGAGAAGATTTTGACTTGAACAAGTGGTCTTCCAAAGCTTGTAAAATAATATATACTCTCTCATTTTAACAACATGCTTCAATAAGACAAACTGTGTGTTTCACCAAAAATATAGAGCTGCACTTTTAAATAGTATAAAGCGAGGATCTTCTTTACGTTGGCGTCTGCAGTTTAACAATGGAAGCACGTGGCAGAGTGAATGAGGGAGACAGACCGAGGTTATCGAATTAACAGCTCTTACACACTGAGTCTCAAATGAAATTCACAACAGGATATCGCTCCTTTGCTCTGTTGGTACGCAGCACACTTCTCCACTTAACTGGGTGGCTTTGCAGATGGATAAGCTCTTCGCTGGAGCTCGGAGATTAAAGCACGATATTTACTGTCCATGTTTGAAATATAAATACCTGTGTTGTTGCTACTTCGTAGGCTCAGTATTTGTGCATATCGTTGCATGGGCTGGTGCAGACGGTCTTGGTGCTGCAGGAAGGTACTGTAACTCCCCGTCAGCTGCAGACATGAGAACTGAATTAAAACTGATTACAAAAAGGTAGAAACCAGTCAGAGAAAACTTTTTTTATAAAATGCACCCCATATTTTATGTATCGCAACAAAATTATTGACAAGTACCTGACAAAGGCAATAGTGTCATGGTCTCAGGTTTCTGTTGGGTTTCAGGTTTCTTTTCCTGTGTTTTACCTGGTTCCTTAGGTTTGGTCTTTTCTTTGTTACTTGTTTTATTTTGAAAGTCTGTATCCTTCTGCATTTGGGTCTTGACTGGGATCTCCTTGATTGTTTTTTTCTCTCTGTTGGACTTGGACGCAAAACGAATAGGCAGAAAAAATGTAACAATGTAACAATTCAAGGGCTATTATTGTAACCCCTCTCCGTTTTTGCACTTTGGACCAACGTAGGCAGGGTTTTTATGTGAGACTGGGTTGACGACAGAGAGGATGGCGAGTGTTCTAACCAAGTGGATGTAAATGGCTAGGACTGCATCTGCTCAAGTCTGTTAAAAAAAATCATAAATAACTTTATAAAGCCACTTTTTATGTTGTTATATATTCATCTTTTGATCTGCCAATTAATTAATCGTTCAATTTTTTTTATCGCATGACAGCACCAATATATATATAATTTATTAGTCAGCACATGTGTATCTTTTAACCATTAATATATGTATGCACACAAGGGGAAGAAATAATAATCCCATTCATTGATTGTTTGTACCTGTGTCTCATCAGCCTCTCTGTCCATACTGTATCGTCTTGTATTTCCCTTCCTCCCAGTGGGTCTATTTGTCTTTCAGTTCTGTCTGTCTGCCTGTCTGCACGTCTCCCCATCGGTCATTTGAGTTTTCTTCGTTCTTCTGGTGGAGGCCGTTTTTGTAGTTCTTTTGGAGTCCTGCCTGTGCAGAATTTTTATTTTTGTTAAATAAAGGACTGTGTTAGTTACTCCTGGTGCCTCAAGACCTCCTGCATTTGAGTCCTTCAACTGGTTGACATACGAGAGGGTTGAGAGAGAAAAACCCTAAAGGATCCAGGATGTAGAAAATAAACAGAGCTATAAGCCTGTCCACTTCGCCAGCACCAAATTTCGAAATTGCTGTGAGATGTATATTCTGTTTTGGCAGGTCAACCAAGCTGAAGGAGGGAACGAACACCACCTGTCGTAGCAGAGTATCAGAGTGCGACATGCTTTGGCCCGTTCATTGATTCCTTTCATGTACAGTTTCTTTTCAGAATAGGTCCTCTTTTCTACACCGCACATGGGCCAAGTCCACCATGAACTCCACCGTACACCAAACTATTCCAGTCAGATCCGAAGCATCTGTCTGACAGCTGAAGCTTGGCCTAAGGCGGGTCATGAAACAGGACTATGACCCCAAACACGCCATTAAATCTATAACAAAATTCTTGCAGAAGAAAAGAGTCAAATTGTCACAATTGATCAAAGTAAAGTTCAGCTTGATTGACTGCAGTGGTTGGACCTGAGGAGAGCCGGGCATAGACACGGCTGTAACCCCAACTGAAGCAGGATAAAGAAAAGACTGAATCCCTCCACGATGATGTGGCGGTTGCTTGACGTCATTGCTACTAAAAGTGGTTTTACAAGACACTAAATCATGGGATGTACCCAAAAATGACGCTGTGTGGATTATCATGTGGTGAAGTTCATCTGAGATTATACTTAACTTATTTTAGGAACATGTAAGAACCAGAAGGTTGGTGTTTTTTACCCTGATGAATCGTATTCATATCCTTTTTTCATATCAGTGAATGTTGAAGTCAACAATCAAAGTAAGCTCTTATGGTTGTTTCATGGTTCTGACTCGCGTTGCTGCTATTGTGTGAGACTACAGAGTACACCCAATAAGAGTATGGGCTCAAATTAATGCCATCAATATTTTGTATCTGTAAATAAACTTTGTACGTGTGCAAAAAATATTTGGACTTGCAAAAAATATTTGTACTTGTAGAAATATTTTTCAAAACAGTGCCATAATTCGCCGTAATTCGTAGTTGTAAAAAAAGTTTGTAGCTTTTGAAAAAAAGTTTGTAGCTTTTGTAAAAAAGTTTGTAGCTTTGTAAAAAAAGTTTGTAGCTTTTGTAAAAAAGTTTGTAGCTTTGTATCTACAAGTACAAATATTTTTTGCAAGTACAAATATTTTTTGAACACGCACAAAATATTTCTACAAGTACAAATATTTTTTCCAAGTACAAATATTTTTTGCACACGCACAAAATATTTCTACAAGTACAAAGTTTATTTACAGATACAAAATATTTATGGCATTAATTTGAGCCCATATAAGAGCTCCACCACGGAAATAGACGTGTCGGATATAAACATTAATTTATACCTTTTTTCATGTTAACAAAAGAGCCTGTAAAACAACTCAAGCTGAAAGCTTCAGTCGTCTTCCCTGGACTGACAGACGGCAATGTTCATTAGACAAAGTACCTCAGAAAGCTATTATCACAAGAAATGGAGCAAAATGATTTCACATTCTTACGCACGCAGGGGATGTCATGCGGGCTGAAATTTACCCCATCAGTAAACCAGATGATTACGTTAACTGTAACCATGAAGCGAAGGCCGTTCAGAGCAGACGGACACCTACTTAGACGGATTCGCAGTGTAGCCGCGGGTCTCTCGTTGGACTGTAAATAGTGCGCTGATTCATTCAGGTTTTTGAGGACCTTATGACAATAATAGCAGTGTTTGTCTGTCACCATTTTCTGAAATATGTCCATATGACGTAATCCTCGTCCTTAATGTGTCAGCGTGACCATTGCTCAGTTTATTCTCTGCTCAATAGACAGCCAACTTGAGCTTTTGAACCTCGTTATGAGAGGATATTGGTCATTTCTAGAGTTTTAGTATATATGTAAAGTACCACCCATGAACAATGATGGGCGGGTGATATACGACTTAGGGATCCCTGTAGGAATTAATTATATAACCTGTGTAGCACACCTCAAAAGTTCACGGTGCATGAAAAACTTAATATGCATGGCCTTCACCTTTACAGGCTCGTAAAATCACAGAGTTTTTCTTAATTTTTATATTTAATGTGACAGAAATAATTTATTAAGACCAGCATATGTTAATAACACTCTACAAAGGAGAAACTAAAAAGTTGGGTTAGGCGTCCACGTGGGCAGCCTCCGAAAGGTCAATAATACTTTTTAATAGGGCGCTAATGACATTTTGGTTCTTAGTCAGCATTTAAACTGGATTATGTTGATAGCCGTGATCTTAATTCTGCCGTCTTTGTACCATATATCATCATGATCCAGGTATTTCATTGAGTGCGAAGGCTTGTAGGATAACTCTTCTCAGACGCTGTATGGGCTCTTCTGATGAAAACTGATTTGATTTCTGTCAAACCTGCTGTTCTGTCCCCTCATCAGGAGCTTATCATTTAGATATTGGTGTTCTTTTTAATAGATATTATGGCTTTAGTTGCCTTTAATGGCAAGAGTTGGATGGAAGGTGGTAATGGAGAGGATGAGAGAAGGGAAAAACACAGGACAGGACTTGAACGTAGGCCGGCTGCACGAGGACTATTGACTCCATACATGGGACTTTTAAAGGCTGAGGAGCCTAAACGTTCGTCAGGGTCGCAAACGACATGAACTGAAGCATTTTGGAGTTAGAATGGATTATGTCTTTGCAGCAAAATGGCAGTTATATTTGGCACATGGGGGCAAGAAAACACCAAAATAAATGATTTGAAGCTCCTGACAAGACTGAAATGTCACTCCACTTAAGTGATTGTGTGACTGCAGACGAACCAAACTACAGGAGTCTCCGTTCGTTCACCGCCACACCGCATTAAGGCCACGTTTACACATAGGTAAACTGGTAAACTGATATTTCCCCCTCTACGTTTTGAAAACTACCATAATTTACATGAACCCGCATAAATACGCTGTTAAGGTGCTATGAGCAGCCAGACCTACAGGGGGCAGTGTAACGAGAAGATGAAAGTCATGCTAGCCAATCAGAATCCTGGAAAAAAACATCAACAAATGACACGTGTAACTTCCAGTTACTTCCAAGATGAACAAGAGTCTTTCATTTGGAGTTGTCACGGTTGGTGTTTGTTCAGGACCCAAACGCAGGAGAGCAGGAGGCAGGAGTTCACAAAAACAGGGTTTATTTAACAAAACCAAAAACGCTGCTTAGCAGAACAGAAACAGGGATCCAAAAACTACGAGGAGACATGGAGGGAGCAAACAGTACGGACCGACAGGGAGCAGGGAAAGACAAGACCAGATATACACAGGGGATAATGAGACACAGGTGCAGACAATCAGGGCAGATGGGAAACAGGAGGGACAGAACTGAATACACAAACTGGGGGAAATGTCAAACCCTGACAGGAGTGACAGAGAAGTGGAGTTACTTTTAAGTGTGACTTTAGAATATAAAACACGTCAAATAAAAGAAAATATTGACGGTGGCCAAACAAATTGTAAACACAGGTCGATCACATGACGCTGGTGACTTTTCTGTCGCATAATGTGACGTTCTGAAGCCTAAATGTCCATTTCCCTCCGTGAAAACTTTTTGAAAATCTCCACTTTGGCCGGAGTTTTCAGAAATGATCGTTTTTGGTGAATTTGAGCTTCATTTTCGTGTAAACGAACAGCCAAAACGCATGAAAACACCACCGTTTTTGCTACGTGTAAACGGGGCCTAAGTCCGTACAAGTCGACTACTGATGTGCAAACGAAAAAGGAGAGTTCATTACTTCCGCTGCAAAAACGTACCAATTTTGTCAAAAATATAAACATATATATTTTATTTCTACGAAATGAGAGACCATGAGCTTTCCTTTTTTGTTGTATAGTCAGAAGATTGTGCCAATAGGGAGTCAACAATGTAGCTGCGAATGGAGGAATTTCCCTGTACAAGCAATCCTTTTTATGCACTTCTAGGACTCGTGACTATGTGGCTAAAATCGGCTTTGGCTTGTTGGTAGAGACCATCCATATTAATTACATATTGTGGAAACTTAAAATGGTCATTTTTCTGACATAGGTAGACTGCCTCCAGGGCTAACATTGATTGATACCATTTTGCTAGAGAAAACATTTCTATTCCATTTTAACTCAAAACTTCTTTGATTCACATCGTTTTGGTCCCTAACAAAAGTTTCCACCCCTTACCTTCTCATAGTGGACCTCAGGCATCAGATTAACAAGAGAAATGGCCATCTTTCCAGCCCCCTGTTTTTTATGCGCGGGTGTGAGCTGATGAATTTGAGCTGGTGCGTGTTCTCAGACCGGGGCAGGTCTGACAGCTCTGCCTACTACTTGATTAGGCCGCTCTGACAAGCCAGCAGCCTGGTAAGGTCAAGCCCTACAGAGTGTCAGAGAGGTGGGATGACGATGTAGCTCTCTGATGCCTCCAGTTTTAACCTCTTGACTTTGTTGTTTTTCTCCTTTGTGTCAGCGTCAACTTCTCGCCCATCTGCTGGGGACGTTCGTACCGTTAACCCGCTGTGTGCCTGCTGCATTTATCCGTGCAGCCAGGAGTATGTGCTGTGTTATTTTAAAGGGGTTTGCTGTGTATTTTTAGCATTAATGTGTCTATTTTTTTAAAGTAACAGATGAATTGTTAATTTTATTCAAGCTAATTGTTGTCAGGGAGTTGGTTTGCACTAATAACTATATATTATGAGAAAAACATGAAAGCTGCTGGTACTTACTGAAAATGCTGCATAAGTGAACTTATTGTCTATTTTGCAAATGAATAATTCGTGAAACGTCTCAGTATAACAGCACTGAGCAGGGGTGGGCGATATGGCCAAAATTTCATATCACGATTTAAAAAAATAAAATCACAATTTCTAAAAAAAAATAAAAACAGACAATACATGTTGCTGAGGGTGATAATAATTTAAATAGGCTACTAAATTGGGTTTAGAGCTGTCCGACATGTTAATAAAAACTAAGATAGCAGTGTACCATTGTCCTCAATGCAGAAATGGGGCCAGAAAAAAAAACTTGAATGATTGTAGTTGTCAGTTTTGTCTGTCAGTTTTCATGTTTTGCCAGTTTTTTCATTCTTATTATTTACTGTACATTCTGTTCAGTATTCCAACTTTCTAGAAAGCTGGTTTGTGTAGAAAATCTTTCTTTCAAGCTTATTAAAGTGAAAGATTCATTTGCACTCTGACAGCTGAATTAACTTTAAACCTTCTGCTGAATTTTTACCAGTACATCTTTTTTTGGAAAAGTATTTACAGCAGGACAGCTCCTACCGCAGGTCAGCTCCTGTACTTTAAGCAGGCGTTTGAACACCTTATTTTTGTACCGTATTTAAGGATACCACGTCCTTTGCGAGATAAAAGGTAACAGCTTCTGTCACCTCTTTCCATCGCTTGCTTGACTTGTCAACTGCCTGTTTATGTCGTCTGTTTTGGTTTCATGGGTTAGGGTTAGTGTTAGGGTTAGGGTTAGGTGTTAGGCCTGCCTGCGCCTTGGGTTCCGCCGGGCCCGTGTGAACAGTTTCCGTGCAAACTTTGCAAATTACATTTGCTTGAGCTCGATCACTTGCAGAGAACCCAAACCAATTCCAAATAATTGGTGGAATTTTTTTTGCGACCAACTCCATTTGGCTTTCAGCCATTGCTCTCCATGCGCTACCATTAAAAAAACAAACAAGGAGGCAGGTAGGAAAGCGTGTCACTGCCCATAATTCGCTATGATTGGTAGGTCATGTTGACAACGTCAACACGTCTGGTGAGTCGGTGCATCAGCAAAGAACTGCAATTTATAGAATACGTCCTAGACGATCCCACGATCTCTGTAGTTTGAAAGATCGTATTCACGTTGTATTTCTTCACAATCTAATAGCGTTATATCGCCCCCCCGTAGCACTGAGTTATCGTTGATTAGGTTATAAATGACCACATTACTGACTTGGGTCATGTCTGTCTTTTTGCTAATCCTTTTGGATGTCAGTTCTGGATTTTACACCTCAAACCAAAACATTGTATTGCAGAAACCTTGATGTATCATCAGCAGTACAATTTGGGACGGTTTTAGTTGTATCTCCGGGTTTCCTCTTCTCAACACACAACATAATTAGTTTGGTGTTCAGCAGGGATCTGAACTGGGATCCTTCTTCCCTCTTTACGTTAATAGGCTGACATGCAGCTATACTTATGAATGAAACTTGAAGAAATGAATCATGGAGTTTACAGACCTTTCTTGGGGACATAAATGTCAGTAAATACTTAGGTCAATATTTTTTTTTATTCATGAACAGAGATCAGTATTCAGCAGTACTTTGGCTGCCAGTGCTTGTGTGAGAAGCCTTGAGTCATTTTGACAAGGACGGTTTTAAATTCTCCTTACCCACGTTGAGAAAACTCCTTTCATGTTGAGAGTGTGATGGGCCTCATCTTCAGTCACTTCCACCAGTTCAGAACGAACCAAAGCAGTGGGACAGGGGCGGGTTTTATAGGAATATACAAGAGCCACTTTTAAGAAGCACCAAAATGGCTTCAGAATAGCTCATAAAACCCTAGATCAACAATCTTTTACTGCAAAACCAACAACAGGCCTTCACTAATATTCATATATTGCTGTAGACCAGTGTTGTTTTCGTGAACAAGGCAGATGAGGAGAGAAGAGATGAAAAAGTACAGAAAGAATTGAACCACATCAAAGAAAAAGATGAAAAACATCTTAAAGAAATGGAAAGAGGAGAGAACAAAAAGAAAGAATAGGTGATGTAGAAGAAAAGTTTGTTCAACCGGATTTTCAAAAAGTCCAGCAGAGAGAAAGCTGCTGGGAACCAGTAGCTCAGTGACTTCACCTCCTCTCCTCAATTTTCAATTTTTCAATTTTATTTATATAGCGTCTAATACAACAGAGTTGTCTCTAGACGCTTTACAGAGACCCATACCCAGAACATGACCCCCGAGCAGTTATTACATAAACAATGGCAGGTAAAAACTCCCCTAGTGGGAGAAAAACCTTAAGCCAAACAGTGGCAAGGAAAAACTCCCCTTTAGGAGGGAAGAAACCTTGAGCAGGACCAGGCTCATCAGGGGGGACCCTCCTGCCGAGGGCCAGACTGGTGGGTCAGGGACGGCAACAGCACAGCAGGCAGGTGGAAGCAGCAACGGGATGACCGGGGGTGGGGACCGCAGGCCAGCACACAGCTCCCGAAGCTCCGGCCCAATCAGCAAGTCCCAGGTTGGGGTGCAGGGTCAGGAAAAGACTTGTGCTCCGTAATGCAAGCTACAAGCCACCCATGGCCACCTGCAGGACAAAAGAGAGAAAAGGGAGGAGAAGGGGGGGGCAGCAACGGGATGACCAGGGGTGGGGACCGCAGGCCAGCACGCAGCTCCCAAAGCTCCGGCCCAATCAGCAAGTCCCAGGTTGGGGTGCAGGGTCGGGGAAAGACTTGTGCTCCGTAATGCAAGCTACAAGCCACCCACGACCACCTGCAGGTTCCGGTGTCCGGCAAAGGATGCTGCAACATGGACAAAAGAGAGAAAAGGGAGGAGAAGGGGGGGGCCAGCACAAGAAACCACAGGAGCGACTCTGACACACTAAAGTTTACACTACCTAGAGATTTACCAACACCAGCTAGAGGTTTACTAAACACTAACTATAGGCTTTACTAAACAGAAATGTTTTAAGTTTAGTTTTAAAGGTGGAGGTGGTGTCAGCCCCCTTAACCCAGATTGGGAGTTGGTTCCATAGTAGTGGCGCCTGATAGCAGAACGCCCGCCCTCCAAATCTACATTTAGATACTCTAGGAACTACAAGTAAACCTGCACTCTGAGAACGGAGAGCTCTGACAGGAACATAAGGCACTATCAGGTCTTGCAAATAATGCGGAGCTAAGCCGTTTTGGGCTTTATACGCAAGTAATACAATTTTAAATTGGATTCTGAATTTTACGGGTAACCAATGGAGCGACGCTAACACTGGAGAGACGTGGTCTCTCCTGCTAATTCCTGTCAGTACTCGTGCTGCTGCATTTTGGATCAGCTGGAGCCTATTCAGCAAATTACTTGGACATCCTGCTAACAACACATTACAGTAATCTAGTCTAGAAGATACAAACGCATGAACTAGTTTTTCTGCATCACTCTGTGAGAGGATTTTCCTAATCTTTGCAATATTACGGAGATGGAAAAAGGCTATTTTACAAACCTGATTGACATATGGTTTAAACGACAAATCCTGATCGAAAATAACACCAAGATTTCTCACAGTTGCACTGGAAGCCATCGCAACACCATCTAATCCCTTCCTAAGATGCTCTGGACCAAGAATGATAACCTCTGTTTTATCTGAATTTAGAAGCAGGAAATTTCTGGACATCCAGTCCTTGATGTCCCTAAGACATGCCTGAAGTTTAACTAACGGTTCTGTTTCATCCGGCTTCATAGACAAATAGAGCTGCGTATCATCAGCATAACAATGAAAGTGTATGCCGTGATTCTGGATTATACTTCCCAACGGCTGCATGTATAAACTGAACAAGATAGGCCCTAGCACTGAACCCTGCGGAACACCATAACAGACCCTTGACTGTTCTGAAGAAACCTCATGTACATGAACAAACTGGAACCTGTCAGATAGGTATGATTTAAACCAACATAGAGCTGTCCCTTTAATCCCAACAACATGCTCTAACCTGTGCAGTAAAATGCCATGATCTATAGTGTCAAAAGCAGCACTGAGGTCCAGTAGAACCAGTATGGACACTAATCCCTTATCTGAGGCCATAAGGAGGTCATTCGTGACTCGAACAAGTGCTGTCTCTGTGCTATGATGCATTCTGAACCCTGACTGAAAGACTTCAAACAGATCATTTCTATACAAATAGTCACATAACTGGCTTGAAACTGCCTTTTCCAGAATTTTAGACACAAATGGAAGGTTGGAAATTGGTCTATAATTAGCTAAGGTGTCTGGGTCAAGAGAAGGTTTTTTAAGTAAAGGTTTAATTACTGCGACTTTGAAAACCTGTGGTACATATCCTAAACTTAGGGATAAGTTAATTTGGTCCAGTATTGTCGTACCAATAAGAGAAAAAATATGTTTGAATAGACGAGTCGGGATGGGGTCTAACATACATGTGGTTGACTTAGCTCTATTAACGAGTGAAGTCAGCTCAGGGAGGTCTATAGGATCAAAACAGTCTAGAGACAAGTCAGAGCCTAGGGAAGTCGCTAAAGCTGAAGAAACACCTACAACCGGCTGGTTGATTTCTTCTCTAATTCTCGCGATTTTACTGTTGAAGAAGCCCATAAAGTCCTCACTACTGAGAGCTGCAGGAATGCACGGCTCAACAGAGTTGTGACTCTTTGTCAGCCTGGCTACAGTGCTGAACAGAAAACGTGGGTTACTTTTGTTATCCTCTATCAACGTTGAATAATAAGCTGTTCTGGCTTTGCGAATGGCTTTTTTATATACTATTAGAATATCTTTCCATTCACGATGAGAGTCTACAGACCTACAAGAGTACCACTTCCTTTCCATTTTACGCACGTTTTGTTTCAACATGCGGATATCTGAATTATACCAGGGAGTTAAGCTCCTGTGGCTAGAAACCCTCCTTTTCAAAGGAGCAACTTCATCTAAAGCTGAATGCAACAAATCAGCAGTGTTACTAGCAAGGAAATCAACATCTGCAGAGGTAGAACCCAGGTCACTGGCCTCGACTACATCACTATTTCGCACTGTCGTAAGATAAGCAATGGCCTCCCTAAATTTAACAATAACTTCATCAGACAAACATCTGCTAAAATAATACCTCCTATTTTGCACTTCAACATCAACAAAATTAAATTCAAACGTTATTAAGTAATGGTCGGATAAAAGGGAGTTTACAGGTGACACCAACAGACCATCAGTTTCAACACCGTAGGTGAGAACGAGATCGAGAGTATGATTAAAACAGTGCGTCGGTTTATCCACTTTTTGTGAGATACCCATTGATTCTAGAAGAGAATCGAAGGCTAATTTAAGATTATCGCTTTCAACATCCATATGAATGTTAAAATCACCCACTATGATGAATTTATCTGTGCTGATCAATAATCCAGAAAGGAAATCTGAAAATTCAGACAAAAACTCCAGATACGCACCAGCAGGGGGCCGGTACACTACCACTAACACAACTGGCTTCTCTGATTTCCGGCTCGGAAATTTCAGACCAAGCATGAGGCTTTCAAATGTATTATAGTTGCACTTAGGTTCAATTTTTTTTTCCTCCTCTCCAAACTCTTCTCCCCAACATCTCTTTTGTTCCGTCTTCATCCCTTTCTCTTTTTCTCTCTTTTCCAGAGCATCTCTGGTGCAGTGTTGTTTTCGTCAACGATGACGATGACGAAATTATTTCGTTGACGTTCCTTTTTTTTATGACGATAACGGTGACGAGCTTAACATGGCTCTTTGATGACTGAAACATGACGAGACGTGTTTGACTTTTCATTGATGAGACGAGACTAGACGAAAATGTTAGTGGGTCAGACGTTCAAAATGCATGACATTTCTGCCTGTCTTTGACATGTCTGTCAAAAATGTAAAAATATCAGCAATAGTGCTGCAACCTCTCCTCTTTTGGTCATCTGGCATCACCTGCAGCACCTGAGCAACACGGCTGCATCACAGTCACACACACAGTCCGGTGGGATGATGGACCCTGACGGCTGCAGCAAGGTGCTTGGTGGTCGGAAACGACCAGATGAAATATGGACATATTTTCAATATAATCAAGCATAAAGAGAAACAGATTGCATCGTAGAGGGAGACGGCGATAAATGTAGCCACAAACTCGGTGGAAAGAATAGCACCAATCTCAAGCGGCACCTGACACTCACCACGCTGATATTGTTTTGAAGGTAAGTTACACCAAGTCCTGTTAACATCATATATGTTACTCGACAATCGGCTTGTGATCAATTTCATATGATCAATTGCTGACTTCAGTCTAAATTAGCTTGGTTGCGCTGCTAACCCAGGCTAAAGTTAGTTTAGTTGTGCTGACATCAATTCAGTAGCTTATGTGTGTGTTACTGGTAGCCTGTGTGTAGTACATGACGGGGTTTTGGTCGGGCCGCAAGTGTAATAAGTATCATATTGACCCGTGTTTGAGTGACTGTCTGAAACGTAGACAAAAATATAGCATTTGAGACGCGTTGGTGTTCCCCATGTGTCTAAATGAACAGCACACTTGTTTGTTTTTTTAACGTTAGCAGCATGTTTAACCATGTTTACATTCAGTGACGGTGTGTCCTCTCTGTGTTTATGTTCCGTCAGCACGTTGATATGTAAAACAGGTCTATATGTACAGCTTTATCATACGTAGAGTCTGCTAGCTTTGAGCTAAAACAGAATATACCTTTATTATTGTAAATATTGGTGAAAATACTTTTTATCTTTTCTTTCTAGTTTTTTTTTTTTTGCAGGTCGGAGCATCAGGAGCTGCGTGCTGGCCTGCGCCCCCTCTGGTCATCCCGGTGCTGCTTCCACCTGCCTGCTGTGTGCTCGTCCCCGACCCCCCCAGTCTGGCCTCTGGCAGGAGGGTCCCCCCTTATGATCCAGGTCCTGGTCCAGGTTTCTTCCCTCCTAAAGGGGAGTTTTTCTTGCCACTGTTTGGCTTAAGGCTTTTCTCCCACTAGGGGAGTTTTTACCTGCCATTGTTTATGTAATAATTGCTCGGGGGTTTATGTTCATGTTCTGGGTCTCTGGAAAGATCCTAGAGACAACTTCTGTTGTAATAGATGCTATAAAAATAAAATTGAATTGAAAATTGAAATACATTTCTTTTTTTTAACTAAAACTGACTAAAACTGGACTAAAACCTTTTTGAGTTTTCGTCGACTAAAACTAGACTAAAACTGTCACATATAGAAAAGACTAAAATGTGACTAAAACTAATAAACATTTTCAACCAAAAGACCAAATCTAAAATGGCTGCCAAAAACCACTCTGCTGTAGACCATCTTTGATGTGTTTTGTTGATGCCTACGTCACATGCTTTGTTTCTGGATGTCCAGTGTTGCAGATTCCTGGAAATCAAATCTGAATTCAGAGAAAGTATTCTGTGAATCGGAGAGTAAAGGACTCAGGATGGCTGGCCAGCTAGTGAAGTAACACTGGTAAATGCACATTTCAGGTAACGTCAGGATTCAACAAAACGATGCTGTTCTACTAGGTTTGTCTTTTCTGTTGTGTGCCTTTTGCATCAGTGTCTCCGTGTGTGTGTGTGTGTGTGTGTGTGTGTGTGTGTGTGTGTGTGTGTGTGTGTGTGTGTGTGTGTGTGTGTGTGTGTGTGTGTGTGCGCCCGTGCTCAGGTGGCAGATACCCTCGCTGAATCATTTCAGATCCATTTATTCAGAACCCCGTGTGCAGACGACACCTGCACAAGCTGCCAAAGAAGTGCCACGATGTCAGCGACTTCGTTTGCAGCTTTGACCCCCCGATGCTGGCGTGTGTCCATGTGCACATGCATGTTTGTGTGTCTGTATTTGTGTCTTTCAGTGTCTCTTTATGTTGAGGTGGCTCAGTCATGTGTGGTATTCAGAGGAAGAGAGGGAATAACAACATCTTCTGTTATCCACATGGCTGTTGATGCTGTGTTGCTTTGAATGAATACTACTTTAAATCTGGCTTCAGTTAATTAAATTACTTTAATGAACAAACTGATGCTAAAAAGGAGTAATCTTTGGTTCTTAAATAGCAAATCAATTCTCAAAAGGCTCAGATCATATTAATGGGTATTTTTAGTCTGGATTCATATTTTTTGATATGACAGCTGTCTTACTTTGTTCAAAATGAGCTTGTATGTGTGTGTGTCATTTGCACGCTGACAGTCAGTTGTGACAGTTGTAAAGTGTTCTTGAAAAAGCGCCCGACGCGGACACTCAAGGCAGCCAGACGAAAGATTTTGCAGGCTGTGATGTCTGTGTGTCAAATTACTTATCTCGCTAAGCATATGCCGGCACTTCAGAATCATATACTTCAAACCCGGATCCTTCAAAAGCGTCAGAAAAGGACTGTCTCATTCAACACATCAGTCATGTAGCCACCAGCAAAATGAGCGAGATGTCATTTGCACTCAACCAAAAGCTTCGGGAGACATTTAACGACACTCTTGATGACTGTTTCAATTTGGAAAGGCTGTTAATGATCTCGTCTCGGCTGCGTTTGGTGCCTCTTTTTTTTTCTAAGGATACAAGTGAATGACAAAGAGGACTTAGATGTGCACTTCAGCTAAAGCTTTGCCAATTATTGATTTGAATCCTGAACACAATTAGCGAACCTCTGCAGCAGCCGTTATCCAGCTGTTGCCCTGGATTCCTGGGGTTTTTAGGGGTTTTTAAGATAATCTAGTTATTTTAGCTTCCCACTAAAAACTAAATAAGAACGCAGGATTCCCACGATCACAAATGCTTCACGAGAATTACAGAACGACCTATTGTTTAATGAGCCTGTAATAATATGGTGTAAAAATAACATCAACTTTCTATATATAAAAAAGCAATAATGGCCCTACCAGGCACACGCAGAGCTTTATTCATTCATAACTTCCTTTTTGTCACACACACACACACACACGGATGTAACACAACATTCTTAGAACTGCGAGCAAACATCCCGCCTGGTTTCGTACCTCTCCAGTGTTACGGAGGGCTAAACAATTTCATCGCGTTAATTGGCCAGTGTCATTTCTGACATTTGCGTAAACAGAGGAAAAGGAGGAAAGCTGAGACAAACGGAGGCTAATTAAGTTGGTGAATGTGTGTGAGTGTTGGGAGAAAGAAACCCGGCTGACAAAAAAAAGGAGAGTGACGAAACACCCAGCCTGACAAAAGCAACAACTACTTCTTCCGATGGAAATAAGATGAAGAGAAAAAAAAATCTACTTTCTGCTTTTTCTTTGAAATCCTCAGCTTCACTAATTAGGTTTTACCCACTATTGACCACCAGACAAAGACAAAACAATGATTGCTCAGGTTTTACTTCAAGTACGGCACTTAGGTGCAGGTTTTTTTGTGTTTGCCGGAGCCGTCACCGAACGTGGAAGTGCCATTAAGAGCAAACGCCTTTTCCAGCATCTCTTATCCGCTCTCATCCCCGCTGCAGGGAATCTGATCACACGGAGGTCTGGAGGGGCCGCTGGAGATTCAGACCTCAGCAGACATTTGTTTCACCCACCCATGTGGACGGGGGGCTGCCATATATCCGCTCACATGAAATCCTTCAAACCCACCCCGCCTTTTTCACATTTGACCACTTGTCAAGGGATGTTTATGGGCCATTGTTTTGCTGCGCTGATGATCATTGTCACTGGTTGATTCCATTACACTGGGCCCTGTGATGGATGGGGCCCACCCTGACGTCCACTGATACGGGTGTCCTTGACCACGGGGGCACACACAACACAGGGGGGGGGGGCGGTGAGGTGGAGCCTTTATTTTTTATTTACTTTTTTATAAAATTCATTAAAGAGGATGTCCACCGCTGATGTGTAAAGGTTCTGGTCCAAAGACGCAATGATGCTGACCTGCGGGTGAAAAATAGTCCTCAGGGGTAATTAAGCAGGTTTTAATGATATTAGTTGCATTTCAGAAAAGCTACAATTATAACTGATAAAATAAATTATAATTAACATTGTCCCAAACAAAAACGTTTTTAAATGACATTTCCCCCAAACATTCATGTGCACAATGAAGTGATGAGGATAGAAACACCCATCAATCACACAACATATCTTTAGAACAACACAAACATTTATTCATTTACAAATTCATCATGATGACGTTTCTTTGTTCTTACAAACATATATCTTGATAAATGTAATAATTATTAGATATTTAAACTTCAAATTCCTTAAATGGGGAACCACTTCACGTAAAGAAGCTGTTTGTACGTTTATTCCAAAGAGCAACATTTAAGTGTTTTTCTTGTCTTTATGGTCCAATTTCAGTTTCATTTTAGAAAAAAGTTTTTTTTTTTTAAATAAATATATTTATCCCTCACCTAGGATGACCTCTGAATGTCACCAGAGCATCTCTCCCACTTCTGCGGGTGGCAGGCCTTCACTCAGCTCTACCACGGCTCCAAATATTCAAATACTCAATTAAGCAGCACAATCTGACATTTTGGATGAATGACAGGGGCTGGTCATCCAAGAGAATGAATTATTCACTTTTGTTCATTACTGCTGTGGCTTTCTGGCTTTCTTTAGGGAATTTCTCTCACTTCTGAAACGCAAACTCCAGAGTTTGCTGCTGCGCCCCCTCCGTCTTCCCTTTCTGCCGGAATAAAGTCCTTGTGCCCGTTCATCTGATGGCTGCTCAGATATCTGATAAGGAGTTCTGTTTCACATTTAACCACATCTGGAAAGATCTGTCTGGCATAAGGAGCATTCTAAAATAAAATAACTCTAATACAAAGATAACTCAATCCAACAACTCGCATCTCCATCTGACTCAAAACCTGGAATGGCACAGAATCGAAGATGAGCCGCGTATGAAGAGACATCAATCCTTGCAGATCCCAGTGCCCCAAACCAAGGAAACCCTGAACAGAGGAGAGCTGAGCTCGGAACCTCACAAGACAGTCGTGCCAAGCGATGAAAGTTTAAAAAGCCACGCGCTGATAGCAACAGAGCAGACGCCTGAATCCGCTCTCGTATCAGGCCGTCTCTTTGAGGCTGAAACTTGGATCCAGCTGACTTTCATCAATGTCTCTCTTAAGCTGGATTCATGGCCTCCTCGTTGATTTCTAAAGATTGATGGAGACTAGACGAGCACAGTGGACATGCTAATGTCTCCAGTTTCACCTGTCTCCATCGTGACAGCAGCAAAGGAGACTGAAATCCCAGGATTTGCTACGGGACATAAATGGGACATAAACTGGCTTCTAATCTCAAAGTTCGGTTGTTTGTGAACCTAAAGTCCAGTTTGATGTTATTGTACCACACGGGAGCACTTTATAAACGTTCTCTCACAATAATAATATATTATTTACATATATAAAGGCTCAGCATTATGCTATTGGTTCTGTAATCAGATATTCTTTAAGAATTATTCTGAATAAAATGACTTAATAAATTGGTGCTTCCATCTATCAACTTCCACTCCTCCAAACATGGGTAACCGGGGTCGCGGGGCAGGGCTGAGAGACCTCCCCCTCTCTGGCTGCCTTCTCCTGCTCTTAATGATACCCAGGGGCCACATCCGGGTTGCAACTGACACCGTCCAGGAAGAGAAAACATAAGGTTCTTTCTCTAATTGACCACTAGGGGCCGGCTCCTACAGCGATTCGGTCTACAGCAACCCTGCGTTGAGTTGTGCACACATTTACAGCCCGGCTCAAACCGTAGTTCTGGTCTCGGCAGCTGGGTCTCGCGAGTACACCAGCTGTACGGTTGCGATGAGTCTTTATGGACCTCGTCAGGTAGAATTATGTTTAGCCATAAATGTCTACATAATCAGGGTAGTGGTCTTTTGATTGACAGTCTGTCTATGGTGGGAAATAGCTGCCACTTTAGCTACTTGGCAAATTTGGTGAATTTATAAGCTGTTAATGGCAAGGCAAGGACAGGCAAGAACCAGACAGGACAGGACAGGACAGGGCAGGATAGACAAAGCAAGGCAAGGACTAGCAAGGACAGGCCAGGACAGGACAGGTAAGGGCCAGACAGGCAAGGCAAGGCAAGTTTATTAGTATGTATAGCCCAATTGTCAGGGTTTGACACTTCCCCCCAGTTTGAGTTTCAGTTCTGTCCCTCCTGTTTCCCATTTGCCCTGATTGTGTCTGCACCTGTGTCTCGTCGTGTCTCGTTATCCCCTGTGTATATCTGGTCTTGTCATTCCTTTGTTCCCTGTCGGTCCGTACTGTTTCTTCCTCCATGTCTCCTCGTAGTTTTTCCTGATCCTGGTTTTTGTTGATCCTGCTCTGCAGCGCTTTTAGTTCTTTTTTTTTTTTTTTAAATAAACCTCCTACTCTCTTTCCTGCGTTTGGGTCCTTATCTAACCAATCACAACACCAATTCAATAACAAAGTGATTCAAAGTGCTTTACAAAGACATTAGTAGAAATAAAAAGCATGATTTAAAACTAACAATAGATAAAATCAGACATAATCATTTTAACAGGACATAATCATTTTAATTTATGAAGATAAAAGCATGTTGTGGAGTTAACGGGACTTCAGAGCGTCCTTGGCTCCTTGCAGCAGCCGAACCAGGCGTGTTCTCCGGTTACTCCGGTTACTGGCCTTCAAACGAGGACCCGTGCAGGTTCACCTACTGGACTACCAGCCAACAGGTGGGGTCCGGTTTCTCCGGCCCCAGGATCAGCCTAGGCCTACGGCCCTGCAGCAGACTTCATTTTAATTTAATTTTAATTTCGAAACCCTTTTTCAGTCAGTAGTGACATCTGAAATGAGGACGTATCAACAAATCTGATCATAAAGAATGTAGCGTACCATTAGTTAACATCATAGGTCCGCACGAGGAACGCAGGCCAAGCTAAAACGGTTAATTTACGGTAACTGAACTACGATGGGCGTGTCCCAGCCAGATTACAAGCCGCTTGTTCATTTATTTAGTTAAAGGGGACCTAGGCATTTAATGTCTATTTTAAACAGGCCTTGAATGTCTTAAAAACAAGCTTTTGATTGTTTTTTCTAAATAAATTAGAAATTCAGCCTCTGAGCCATGTCTTTATCTTTACCGTTTCTAACCTCATTCTCTATGAGGGATTCTGAGTTGGCGGGGCTATGATAATGAGGCTCTGTGCTGATTGGCTGCCTGAATGACGCGATACACCGCTACGGAAAAATGGAGGAAGCTCCGGCCGGTGGAGTTAAGGCTAATTTATGGTTCCGCTTTACACCAACGCAGAGCCTACGGTGTAGGGTACGCGGCTACGCACACCGTAGGCTACGCCGTACCCTAGCTTGCTCCTTCTCTGAGTTGGCAGGCTGAGGGGAGACCACTTTATATATGTTAAAGCAAGAAAAAACGTGTTTTTCATAATAGGTCCTCTTTAACCGGCGTTGGGCAGCTTCAGCTCCTGACTGTAAATATGGCGCCATGCAGAGAGACGGAAGAAATGACTTCCAAAGCATCAGAAACCCCCCGGGGATGTCACAGGGCGTTACTTTCCTAAAGTCTGTAGGTGATGCTGATTTCTTGGAATAAAAGTGCCTTAATAGCAGAATAGCACCCAATTCAGTCATGTCAACACTTCTTGAGTCATTTACAGCGTTAAGACCTAAGAGATGGAAGGATCAGGTAAAGAGGACAGGGGAGGGTGTAAACTGGCACCCACTTAATAACGTCTGATATATCTGATGTAGTATTTCACAAGTCCTATGAAGAAAACACATGATAACAAGAAGGAATGCACTTTATTTGTGTTGCATTTGTGAAAACGTAGTTGTGAAAATGTTTACAGACAAAATAAAGAAAGAAAAGGTGTTTAAGAGTCTGTGTGGGAATATCCAGAAGGGAAACTTACACTGGTCTAGTGCTGGGCGGTATGACCAAAAATGTATATCACAGTATTTTTCAAAATTATATCGGTTTCACGGTATATCACAGTATATTTTTTTTTCATGCACAACTGGGTGTTAACCACATTTTCTAATTATTTGGAAAGAAATTGCTGCAGTAAATTGGCTTAGAATGGCCTATTTTACTGTCATGAGGAGGAAATATTGTGGAAAAACATTAATGTCCACACTGACTGGTCACGAAAAGAAAGTAGGCTACGTTCTGATGGAGAATATCAAATAATAATAATTATGAATAAATATAAATTAGGTGTTTTGCACTTAGTTGAGTTTACTCACATCCTTTAATGGAGCATGGGAACAGTTGCAACCGGTCCTGGGGTGTTGTGACATCAGCTCAATCTTACGCTATTTTAAACGCGTGTGAAGATGTTTATGTGTCGAAGGAAAACCACCAAAGATAGCTAGAATATGTTTTTCTCCCTTTTTAATTATCAGTTTATTTGCTTCACTGTTCTCCTCTTCTTTTGAGTGTGGACGGCTGCGTTAAATGGGAGGGCGTTCAACATTGTATCTGCACATTTATAAATAACTATATTAACCAAATACACTCAAAGATTTGATGTGACCTGCAATTTCCGTTCCCTCCAGGTGTTCAGACCGGGAACGACAGCTGTAATTAGACAGACTGATGTGAAATCAGGCTCTATTAATTGGCTTTGGCGTGATTTGACTGCATTTAGGACATAACTTGGTTAGTTAACGTGATGGTTGTAAATCGTGTTGCTTCACTATGATCTTAATTACATTATCAAAGTGCGTGTAAACACACTCTCCGTGCTTCGGCCTCCCGCGACGCTGAAGTGTCAGAAAATTATTAAAATATTTCTTCTCAATTTAATTCAATAAGTGATCTTAACTGACTAAAACAGATGAGCTGGAAGTGAAGGAGTCGTTCAGAAGTCACACATCACCGGCTGACAAGTGCAATTACTGATGGGGGGAGATGGGCTTGAATGGGAGCGGGCCGAGGCCCGGCTGCAAGTCGGAGAGGGATTGTTGATCGCTGCAACATTTACCGTGCATCCAGCTCACCGTCGTTTTTCAGCGAGCGAGCCGAGGCGCCATTGATCAGGATGATATCTGGCAGTGGGACAACATCTAGTTAAAGACACATGTTTAACAAGCTTCTCAAGCATTTCCCAAAAATGGTCACATAAAGACTTCCCATTATTAGTGTGAACAAAGACTGAGCCGCTTCTCTGGTTCTCAGATCTGTCTTTTGTCAGACTGCTTTTTCTGAGGAAGAAGCGGCTCTCCCAGATCAGACGCCATCATGTTCTGAGACAGAAGCGGCGCTAGAATCTGCTCTTTGATGAAGAAATTAGCTCCACTTTGTTAAAGCATCTTGATGATTAGCTAAAAGAAAAACATAACAATAATAATAATGATCTGACTCAAGTATCATCTGCATTGTTCTGTATCCGAGCGTGCTCCTTTAAGAGCCCGCAGAAGAAAAACACGAGCCTCCAATAAAACTAACATTAATGGCACGGCGATATGCAAAGCTATGCTAATTTTATGCATAATGTCAACCTACATTGTGGCTGTTCTTCATTCATTTCAAAAGATATGGCCACAATTAGATGACAATTGATTGAAATCACGCCCGTTTTATGATACAGTTACTTTTGAGAGCTGACAGGGTGTTCTACAATTCAGTGACAGTATATTTTCACTGCGCGCAGAGATTAACTGCTATTATTGACCCTGATGCAAACCAGCGGGTGATGCATCTCAGACAAACTGCTTTCTATCCCGGTGATTTGCATGTGGTGTGTCATTTACCATATTCCCTGATTACCTAATGATTCATGTTTTAATATAACACACAGGGCTCTTTCAAAGCAATACCTTTACAGTGCCTTAACATGTCTGGGACAGACAATTTGAAATGATAGTTTAAGGGCTGCAGGGAAAAAGAGAAGTTTTATCAGTTCAGACTGGCTTTGTATCCTGGATTTTTTCCCCCGTTCCCTCGGCTCTCCTTGGAAGGCAGGGGTGCAGTTGATGAATTCTTAAGCAGATCTTGCTGATAATTGTATTTCATAACTGTCACGCGGAGAGGGACTGTCCGCTGAGAAGCTATTTGTGTCACTGCCTCTCTCTCTCTCTCTCTCTCTCTCTCTCTCCCTCTGCCTCTTTCTGCAGCCTCTTCAATAAAACTCAAATCACGACAGGGATTGTTAAGTCTACCTCCAAGATTATTAAATCCAAATGGAGAATTTATGGGTGACACTTCATAACAATTAATCCGAGATGGTTGATTAATAAAGTTCGCTCACCCCTCCCCCATGTGTTCTCCTCTTCTTCGCCCTCTCCGTCACTAAAGTTGTCCTGTTTGAGTGGGATGGAGGAGGAGGAGGAGGAGGAGGAGGAGGAGGAGGAGGGTGGGATGGAGGACAGACGTATGGGTGGCAGGATGGTTGTCAGGGACGACATGAGTGTCATTCTTTTTGATTAATGGAGCATTGTGACCCCACCCCCAACCCCCCATCCTCTCTTTTCCCACCATGCCCACTCTCACCTCTGCAGAGCCCCCCCCCCTCCCAGCCACTATCCAATAACAGGTAAAAATAGATGTCGGCCAACTCATGATCTGATGAGCTGACGAGGAGGAAAGACGAGCACGGGCCGAGAAACACGACGAAAATGCAAGGAAAATGGAAAAAAGAAGGGTAATAAATGACGAAGAAGAACCAAGAGAGAGTTTGGAAAGACAGTGAGGCCGATTTACAAATGATGAGAAGAAAAGCAAAAGAGGAAGTAGAGGACGTCTTCGTGCTCGTGAGTGCACAAGGCTGTGTGTGTTCATGCAGAACTTTAAAACAAGATTATTTTATTGGAAATTAGATCGTGTATGTGATCTGTGGAGGAAAAACTTTTTATTTCTCCCCCCTGGCTCCCCTGCAGCCCCAGAACAACAACCAGAGGCCTATTTCAGACCCTGAATGTACAAAAGTTGTTTATTTGTTACAAGTCTGCACGAAATACTCTGAAAATGGGGACATGAGTTGCCTTTGAGCAAGCCTGTGTTTGCAGCAAAATACCAACGTATAAAAACTGCCTTAGACCTAAAATGTAGCTTGCTTTGTAATAAGTAAAAGGGGGATCTGCTTGGAGGCGGTTTATCGCAGAAATGTGGCTCTAGATTCAAGAGTGAGGATAAGAAAAACCCCACAGACAAATCCTTGAACCAGTAAAGGCTTACAAAAGATCATATTTAACAATGATGGCTATATATTTTCCTTTTTGCAATTAAAGAGTCCCTCTGTGTAATTTAATGCTTCTTTTCAAGTGTCGGGTCCCCTGAGACATGGCCTGTAGCTATGCCATCGCTCTTGGTGATTATCATTAATGAATGTCGGTGAGGACCATCCCTCAATGTGACTAGGGAGGAAACACAGGCCCTAATTAAAGGTTCCTATTCATAAATATACGCCTGGAACTACACAGATCTCCGGCACTATGCACACAAGTCATGTTAATGTCAGGAAAAAAAGCTTTTTAAGAGCATTTTCTGCACTAATGTGCCGCACACCAGCGGCCGTGACAGATTTCGGCGGCTAAAAACCCGCAGCGAGGGATCTGTGCAATTTGAGATGCACAGATTTAAATTTAGGGGGTAAAGTTGAAGATTAGGTTTGCTCTTATTTGAGGAGCGATGACAAAAGACTCGACTTCCAGCCGTAGTCCTACTGTTTCGCGGCGCCGTACACGTTTTGGGGCATGTTATCCTTCCGAGGCTCGTGTGAAGCTCACAGGAAATTCACAAAAGGAGCGCCTCGTATTCAGAAAATGAAAACGTTCAGCGAGTTTTTACGGCCGTCACGGAGTTAAGAATAATCCACGGTTGCTTATAAACGCAAGTGGATTTGTTGTCACATCAGCTTCTAAGACAAAACTGAGATCGTGTTGACACTGAGGATAATATTCTACTCTTTTCTTTTACAAAAACACCCCTGTCGGAAAAAAACGAGCTCGGAAGATAAACATTTGGATGCTTTTCTTCCCCCCTCCTTAACGGCAGAAAAATGCTAATTGGTGTGCTCGTGTCAGAGAAACAAAAAGCAAGGGAGGAGGAGAGGGAAGTGTGAGCGTGTGTCACGGAGGTTGGTATTTTGAAACGTGAAATGTGTCGCTTGACGCGGCCCAGTTTGGTTTTAGTGATGGTGTTCCAGGAAGCAGCACGTTGGGCGCGGCCCTGGCGTTGGTGGTGGCGGCGGAGCTAACGTAGCTCGTGTTTAAAACCAGCAAAAACACAAGAAATGTTTTTTTTTTTTTTTATGTTTTTCTTTTCTTTCTTTCGAAAGTTCTGAAAATGTTTCCGGAAAAGTTTGTTTCTCCCGGCTCAGCGTTGTCATCTCGAAAAAAAACAACCCTTCAGAGATCCGAATCCTCTTAATGAACTTGCATCTGTCACCGCTTCACGGCATTTCATCACGTTTTTGTCCAGCCTGACACAACCGAAGGAAGCGCTCAGGTGGGGATTACAAACCTTTAATTGCATTGTCAGAACTACGGCAACACATCGTCCTTAAGTCACATTAAACAATAGGGAAGAAAAGTACATCTTTATAAAATATCAAAACCTCCCTTTCTTTCCCTCTTCATCCTCCCATTTGGCATTTTAATTATGCAGTCTTATCTGATAGATGCAGAGATACGGCGCGCGTGTCAAAAATAGAGCCTGTTCTTTATTAATTTTGACTATATATTCTTATATCCAGCCTGTCGATGAGCGTCTGATCTGATAGCACCGGCACTGATTTAAGATTAGTCCAGACCGTCAGTGGAGGTATTATCACAAGTTAGAAGGGTTCATCATTCCAGATGTTAACTTCTGTGAGAGACGCTCAGAGCGATGATTAGACTCCGTTTCAGTCCTTCGTGGGCGTATTTTTAAGTCGAATAGTCAGCGTTGAACAACGTGAGACTGATTTGTGGCTCCCCGCTCAGACGTGCTCGCCTGAGCAACCTGAACTACCAGCGTCCGTGAGAGCTGAGAGACGCCCAAGTGGTTCGCCACAGAAGGAAACACACCGCTGGATCAATTATTTATCAACTGTAAGAGGAGGGCGTAAAAATCCACGGTGTGTGTGTGTGTGTGTGTGTGTGTGTGCTTGTTATTGCTGTTTTCTTGTCTCATCAGCATGCTAGTTCAGAGCTAACATGACTAATTTGGTGAGAGGCCAGTAAAGTTTTCTGACTGACGTAAATAAATTCGACCCCGTCGCTGTGCTCGGCTGCGACCTGAATGTTTATGGTGCAGACGGAGTTCGTCTCGACGAAAGAGAAAAGGGAGGTTGGGGGGTGGAGGGGAGAGGATCTCTCCGTGGTGTTGATGATGCTGAGGACCAGGGGATGAAGAAACATCCACGGCAGCGGGGACGAGACGAGTCGCAGAGGTTCTGGACTCTTCACAGCTGCAGATTCATTCGTGTTGCAACAACAAATAAAAGGTTCAGGCAGAATGATTCTCCTGCTGGAACCGCTGTTTGCAGGTCACCAATTATCTTTGGAGGTGCAGAAAAATAATGATAAATCTAAGATTTTACTCACTAGTCATTCGTTATATCTGAGTGTTTCTCAGAGAGGGAAATAATTGTGCTTCCGATTAGTTGTCCGAATCAAGTCCTTCCTCAACCTGCGGGACTTCCCTGCACGACCACGGTAACCGTGTCTACGCAGCCGCCTCAGACCTGCAGAGACAGAGGACAGAGACGACAGAGGGGAGTGTGATGTGTGCAGATATACGTGTGCAGATATACGTGGCGACTGCGTGGACCTTCTGGCCCGCTCTGAGGGGAGGGTCTTCACACGGAGGGAAACAGGGCCACATGTCAACACGCTGACACCCGCCACGGCAGCGTGGAAGACGGGCTTCCTGTGTAAGAATTGTAGGTAACAAGAGCGCTCCAGTAGAAGGGACTGGAACACTCGCTGCTGCTCGTCCCTCAGTCACCTGTAGACTCAACATGTGGTAGATGTTTTAATCATGTTGTTGAAATTAGACTTGTTGTTGAATAAAGGAGACGCCGTTTACTTTAAAGGTATGCAATGTAATAAAATAGGAGCAAACTGGACATGATAGTGTCTTCCCAATCTGAAGACACCTTGCTGATGTTCTGACATTTCCCTGTAGAGACGGCCACTGCTCCTGCTTCTGGAACCAAAGCCCCCCCCCCTGCTGGCCTGGGATCAAATCCTCCTCAGCATCATTCCTGTACTGCTCCTCAGCTCAAAGCCTGCCACCTTCGGAGGGGCAGATGCAGCCCTATACTCACGCAGCGGTTGTCACTAACTGAATAACACTGAATAAACTTTATAATCCAGATGCTACCACGGTTGAGTCGACTACAACATCATGGTTTCCATGAACTCTGCATGAGCTGCAATCAAAAACGTCATCTTCTGCTGATGGTGAGCTTTCCGAAGGCACAGCGGTGACAGAAGAAGTGTCAACTCAAAATGAAGGTAGCTGTTCCAGTGACTGGGCAGAGCAGCAACACACAGATGTAAATGGGAAGGTGAGAAAAATGTAACATCACAATGTAACATAGACATGGCCCGGTGTGTGTGTGTGTGTGTGTGATATTTATATATATATATATATATATATATATATATATATATATATATATATATATATATATATATATATATATATATATATATATATATATATATATATATATATATATATATATATACATACAAAGATAGCTACATGGATGATTTTTAGCGTTTAATTAACCTTTTTGCAGCCCATCACTTCTCACACACTTCGGATGAGAGTATTAGTGACGTAAGTCCGCTCCGTCAATCAGCGGCCAGGCTGCTTTGACAGGCAGCGACGGACAGATGTTGGGGCGGAACTTGGTATTTATTTTACCACATCCCTTCTAAACCACGCCAGACACGTTTACGGCTCCTATTCTCACTGAGAATCTCATCCCCGGACATGCAGCAGCTTAACGCAGCGACACACGCGTCTTCACGCTCCGAGGGAGACATGCAGAAACTTACCGGAATATGTTTAAATCCCATTTCTCCTCTGGTCGCAGTCCAGAGAGGACCAAGTGGAGATAATTTAACTGAGAATTAATAAAAAAAAGAAAAATTAAAAAAAGAAAAGAAAAGTCCAGATGGTTGGCTGAAAAATGCCCACGGTGCCAAATTTGCAACGCCAACAAAGTATTTTTGCGATTATCACCCCACCTTTTTTTTTCTTTCTTTTTTTTTTTAATAAGAAAAGTAGAAAATCTCTTCCTTTTTTCCTTCCCGGTAGATTCTGCAGTGTGGCGCCGCCTCATTTGAGATAACATTATCCCGAACTGCGTGCTTTTTATAAACACTTTCCAGGCTGGATAGTAGTTAGGATGGAGAGCAGGCTGCTAATGGAGCCTCTGGTGGATTCACAGCCCCTCCCCTTCACCAGAGGACTCACTAAAAAGGTGGAACGAATCGATCCGCAGCCTCCTTTGTCCCACTAAAGAGGTCACCAAAAATATCTACTTTTCTTTTCTTTTTTTTTTTACTACTATTGCAAAGTTTGAGACTTAGCGCATCGCTGATCCGCAGCGCGCACCGAACACACTCCCAGCAGACACAAACACTGGCGCGTCAGCTTGTGCTGAGCTGCAAACCAAAAAGGGCAGATATAATGATTATAAAATTGAATTTTAGGGTTGAGAAAGCTTAAAAAACTTAGGGGGGGTGGGGGATGATATTCTGCCTGCTGATTTCTGTCTCGTTGGTTGTTTTGAGGATTTGTCAGGGTCCCTTAACTGTCTGCTCTCCAGCCCTGCAGGCGCTTGCGCTGCTGAACAATAAAGCTCTTAGAATTTAGACATCAATTACAAAAATAACTGCAAACATGGTGATTTCTGCAGCATCAGTGGTTGTTTAACCAAATCTTTCCCCACTTTCCACGACACTTGTCATTCTTGCTTTTTTTTTTTTTTTTTTTTTTTTTGGATGACAAATTCTCCCTCCCTTTTTACGCCCCCCCCGCACGCAGAGCGGACGCACCTTCCTCGGCATCCCGGGAGCAAATGAGAGCTGCAGATTGACAGGTGGGCTCTGACTGTCAGGGTGACGCGCGCACTGGAGGGGTGGAGTAAAGGAGAGGCCGGAAAGGCAGCTGGATGTTTCTGTCTGTCAGTGGGAGCTGTCTGGACGCACGCACCGCGCATCACCAATGTGCGCGCATTTCCACTGCGGAGAAAACCCGGGGGCCGCTCCGTGCGCTTTCCAATCAAACTGTTAGAAATAAAGGGGGGGAAAAAACAATAACAACAACAACAACAACAAGGAAGCGACAACAAGGCAGGACCGAGAGCCGGGTCTGCGTCTCGACGGACGGGCCTGCGCGCTCCAGGAGTTTCTGACACATTCCAAGTGTCCGCTGTTGACAATCTTTATGTGAGTATCTCGTTATCACAGAGGGGTGGATGTGAGCTGATTCCTGTGGGTGGGGGGGGGGTGGGGGTTTGTAGGGGGGAGATCTCACCGCCCTGGCTCTGACTGACTGATTGACACACAGGCTTCCCGTTAACGGGTCACTCTTTTCCTCGCTTCCCCAGATTTGCTGGAGCGGCGGAGCGCGGAGCTGCAGCTGCACCGGCGGACGGACAGGAGAGGATAGGAGCGCTCCACCGCCGTTTGGGCTCATCCTCCCCTCCCAGTGAGTTAGAAAGCAGGACGAAAGGCTCAGCTTTTGAGTCGTTTTGCTCTTGTCAGAGAGGTATGTGACAGCCAGAGAAGGTGGGGGACAGATTTAGATGGAAACGCGGCGCAAGAAGCTCCGGCGCAGCTCTCCTCGTCCCGGCCCCAAAGACTGAAGCTCTCCGCCGATTTCTCCCACATCCAGCCGGCGATTACTTTTATTTTTCCCCCTCTTCTATTTCTTTTTTTTGATCGGAAGAAGTTAACGGACGCACGTCGTTTTCCTCCCTAATTATCTGTAAGGGTTTTCTCACCGGACACTTGTAATAAAAAAAAGACGCAGAGTAAAGCAAAAGTCCTCCTCCGCCCGAGAGGAATACCTGCACTTTACCCCCGAGCCGAGGAACCCTGAGCCGCTGTCCTCCCCAGCGATCTCTGCATGAACAGTCAGGCGGAAAGTGTTGCAGCAGCATGCCGAGGAGAAAGCAGCAAGCACCGCGGCGATCAGCAGGTAAGCAGCCCGGAACACGCAGCTCCCGCAGCCCCCGCACCATCACCCAGGACCGGCCCGGTCCGTTCACTGTCAAGCAAGACGTGGGCCAATTTAACCAAATAGTACACTTTTTGTTTTTGTTTTTCTAGCAAACCATTTTTTGTAGTGTTTTTTTATTTTTTGAACTACTGAGTTTAAAAAAAAATATTTTTTTTTTTAAAAAGGAACCGTTTGGGCTAATTTATTTACGCGACCGTTATTCGGTGCCAACTTTTCCTGGGCGACGTGAAGGCGTCGCAGCGCTTTAAAAACTCCGTCTACGGACTATCCAAGTTCTCCAAACGCCGCTCTTCTTATCACAGTTTTACAGAAGTGCGTGTTTGATGTGTTAGTGTCAGCATGGAATTACCCCACCAGCCCCCTCCAAAAAAAAAAAAAAAGAAAAAAGTTTCCTTTCTTCAGCTTATGTTCCGCTCGGGATGTCATCCTTGATTTGATGCTTGATTGATCGCCTGTCATGCGAGTGCCTTTGATCTATTCATTCCTGATAAACATCAGTAAATCATTACACCGCAGAAACACGCATGCGCTGGGCGCCTGGACCCCCCCCACCCCACACACACATACACACACACACACACACATGCACACACACACATACACACACACACCCGCAGAGGACCAAAAAAGAACAGACAAATTGAAAGAAAACTTCTCCTGCAGGATAAATACTTGGATTAATACCAAAGGGAGGGGGGCGCTGGGGCATGGCGAGATCACACGGGGGCATCTCACACAGAGATGATCCTCCAGTTCTGCAGGGTAATCGGGGGAGGCGGTGGCCGCTCCAGCGTCGCCGCCTGACCTCTGCTCATGTCTGAGGAGCAGGAAGTGGCACAAATCTGTCAAACAAGTGTGAAAGACGCCGCAGACGCAGAGGAAGTTTGTCCATCTCACACAAACACAAACAAACAGCGAGGAGATACGTCGTGCAGAAGGCGGCACAGTTTCCTCTTAGATGAGGTCATAAGCGAGTTTCTGGGTCAACATACATCATTCAGGTCCCTGAATGTTAAATAAAACGTGAGACTGTCCTGTTGGAGCATTTAGGCACGTTTTAAGATGATTCATCAAAAGATTTGGTTCAAATACAGGCTGAGTCATTTTCACTTTTTTTACAAGCTAAATATGATAAAAAGTTGGTAATGACACTGTTTCTGTAATGTTCTGTAAGTTTCCAGAATCCCTCCAGTCTTTTCTGGCCCTGAACAGTGCGACCTCCTACGTTTTTTTACCACCAGAGGTGAACTGTTCACGAGTGTGTGCGTGTGTGTGTGTGTGTGTGTGTGTGTGTGTGTTCGTGCGTGCATGTTTGACTGACACACGTTTCCAAATGACGAGGAAAGGGAGTCTTTGAAGTTCATGCAGTAATGACCAAAGCTGAATGAAACAGCTGCAGAATGTTAAGCAGCCGCTGGAAATATGAGGTTAAGCAGACTTAATCAAGGTTCTGACGGAGAGACTTTGAACTCGCTGGAGCTGTAATTTCTAATTGACGCGAGGCTTTAGTGATAGATGCAGAGGAGCAGGGCTGCACGGTGAAAACGCTCCTAACGCGCTGACGTCTCTTTGTTTTCTGGCGCTTTCTGTTTTATTTTTCCTTTTGTCTGTTTTCCAGTCCCTCCTGGTCGCCTGGCCGAGCTCCGAGGGGGCCCCCGTTCCGGCTCAGCTTTTGAATATTGATCTAATTGTCTGTTTTTCTGACAGACACATACATCACGTTCAGTGAGCGGTCGTTCCCGGCCTGGCAGGTTTCCTCTTCCGCTTTATTTCCAAGTGCGTTTACTGACATGTGTCCGAGAGGCCACTTCCAACACCTCCGAGCGCCGGCTCTCATGCAATCGTGCTATAGCGGCAGGTTTCCACACCCCAAGATTTGCCACTTTGGAGTTGCACTAAAAACAAAATGCTGCATATGCTCCTCAGAGACGTTTCAGCGGCTTTTTGTGAGCCATTTCGAATGGGCTCTGTTTTCATCAGTCACAGTGGTGATTCTAGACCCTGTAATGGCGCTGTACCCGATCTACTTTATGACCAGTGACAATACATCAGTGTTCTTTCATTTGGAACCGCATTACTGCATCTGTTAGTTTTGGCAGTTGGCTTCAGTGCGGTGCAATTTGAGCAGAGGAGACTTTTTGCTGCAGTCATTTGTCGTCATATTCAGGGTTGTTGGGGGGGGTTTTTGCATTATTGCTGTCTTCCTTCACTGAGGTGCACTCGTGTAGATGTATCTCCCAACTAATAAACGGTAGATAACCAGAGCGGTGATACGAAGCAACGTTGGCAACACCAGAGGAGGTCAAAGTCAGAAGAACAGAACAGAGAGACGAGAAACAGACCCCAATGCTGTGCGTTAGTTAACAGATCACTTTCAGCTTTACTTGTGATTACGTGGAATCAAGTTAGTGCTACAATGAGTCGATGATTAATTAATGCAACAATTCTGATAATGGATTAAGCTGTCCTGCATGAAATCCTCACGGTTGAGCAGCTCTGCCACGTCAGAGCTGCTTTCTTCACTTTAATACTCTGACTTGGACATCGTCAGGCTTTGATCTGCTGTAAATACTAATGATTATCAGATTATGCTTGTTTTTTAGCATGGTAGCATGATCTTAATCCATCAGCTAGTTTCAAACTCAAGAAAACCGAGCAATCACAATTGGAGTATATTAATATCAGACGTTGTGCTGCTAGCAGACGACAAGAACTGAATTCACATCAGACTGAAGCTAATTCGTGTTCAAATATGACAATGTTCCTTATTACACTGAGATCACCAGTAATTACTGCAGTTTAATTAGCAGATGGAGACTAATAGGACCCACGGAGAAGCCATCACTGGGCCGGCCTTGATGCTGAGGTCACTGCTGTGATTGTCGCTAAATTGATGGCGCTTGCTGCACGTCTTGCGTTTGCTTTTAGTTTGCCAGCTGCCATATCTTAAATCAGAAACTGTCACGCTTAAGTAATGAATCCGTCAACTAATCACTCAGAGTCTCGCTGTGATCACAGTTTGACACGGTGTTGAGTTTGTTCTGCAGGAGTTAAAACAGGGTTAGTTTGTCCTGCACAGCTGACTGGGGAAGGGAGGGGGCAGACGCGTGTAGAGATGCTCCTATAGGTCAGTGGTTCCCAACCTTTCTTCCTTGTGTCTAAGACCAGCCAGGCCCCCCGACCCGTACGTACTAGCACCAAAATAGTCTTTAATTGAAAAAATTAACATTAATTATGTTTTTTTGATACATTTCTCTTTGGTTTACTATGTATTAGGAATGGGCGATATTTTACCGTTCATGATAAACCGTCAAAACAATTCCCCACGGTAAGAATTTGTCACAATATTGCGGTAAAAACGATAAATTCCAGTTGGTGACGTTTTTGTGTAAAGCTGATTTATGGTTCTGTGTTAAATCGACGCACAACATACGTGAACGAAGGAAGGAAATGAGCCCGAAAGAAAGAAAGAAAGAAAGAAAGAAAGAAAGAAAGAAAGAAAGAAAGAAAGAAAGAAAGAAAGAAAGAAAGAAAGAAAGAAAGAAAGAAAGAAAGAAAGAAAGAAAGAAAGAAAGAAAGAATTCCCTTTGATGACGTTTTTGTGTAAAAAACATGGCGGATCTGAGAGCAAGATAGATTTATAGTTAAAAAGGTGGAGTTGAATTGGTATTTTTTTTAATCGTCAATTTTATCGTTATCGGGATAAATGCCAGAAATTATCGTGATACATTTTTTAGTCCATACCGCCCATCCCTACTATGTATACATATGACTTTGTTTTTCTCCAATGTCACCAATGTATAAAATACGCACAAAAGGACATAAAAGGACATAAAAATATTTCTGAAAAATGTCTCTTAATATGAGACCAACATTTTTTAACATTTTTCCTTTAACAACCTGTCGGAGTAGATTAAATGTTGAGTAATGATATAATAATAAGGAATGAAATAATTTCCTGTGTTTGTCAACAGTGTATAAAAAACACAAAAGATATTCAAGACATTCATAAATTATTCCTAACAATGTCTTTTGAATGACTCATTCGCAAATATAATTTTTACAACTGCATAATTTCAAAGCAGACAAAGTTTCGCGCCCCCCCAGGGGGAGCCCGGACCCCAGGTTGGGAGACACTGGTATAGGTGACCGTGTACTTTACTGGGGTGAAACCCGCTTCTGTAAAAGTTCAGTCGTCTTTGGTGCAGTGGGACAGACGGGTCTCAGGGACCCTAACCCATGACGGAGGAGAGGGGACGTGCTCTTCTGATAGAGACGTTTGCCAATCGGCCAGATTTGAACGAGCACCAATCACCGGCCATAAGCAGGTTTTTGTGTAGTTCTTTTAATTATGCAGCACCAGATCACAGAGGTGTGTCTGTAACCTTGATTCTGCAACAGATAAAAGAGGCGTTGCTTTGCCTCGGAGGTTCTCCACCGGCACCAGCGGGCACCGTCTTCTCCTCTGAAGGAACGCCAGCTCAGAACGAGCCTCTTAATTACTACCAGGGGGGTGGGGCCTTCCTTTTTCCTGGCGGCATCGTTAGCCGGGGTCCCTAATTATCCAGGTAGTTGACGGATCAGTGACGGGTCCACAGATTACTGCTGACAAATTCAGCGAGGTTGTCAGCTTTCGCAAACTGCAAGCTTGATGAAATCAAGTCGTTTTCTTCCGGCGCGGCGCTCAACAACAGAGGTTGCTTACGTGTCGCTCCACATTTGGAAATGTCTCATTCTGACTTAGTAGCCGAGCAGCTCGCAGTGGAAGTAGATCTTAATAGTTCAGCATGAATACGCTTGCCTCTGATCTCTCGCTAACAGCTTTCCGGTTTGTTTGACAGAACAGGAACAAAGTTGTGAGGCGAGCAGCATTAATACGTTTTGTTGTTGTTATTTGCCATTGTGTTCCTCGGCTGGAACTTCGCTCACGGCGGCTGTCAAGTAAGAAGCCGGCACGAAAGATGACTATTAAAAGGCTTGTGTTAGTTTTATCAGGATGCTTCTGATAAAGAATTTAATGGCATTTGTCAGGATGTGAAGCAGCGCTGTGAGGAAGGAGAGAATGTCGTTTGAAGCGAAAAAGTCTGGAGATGACAACAGAGCGTGTGTGTGTGTGTGTGTGTGTGTGTAATATTCAGATCCAGTGATAGAGCATTGCGTGTGAGAGAGTGTGTGTGTAATATTCAGATCCAGTGATACAGCAGTGCATGTGAAGTGTCATTAACAGGTGACATTGACTGAAGGAGTCGGTAGATGTATTTGCTACACCCCACACTCTGCTGCGCCCGTGGCTTCATTTGCATGTGGTGCCGGAGCCTGGAGGCCTCCAGGAAATCAAAGACACGCGCTAATCTGCACAAACGCACACACGCACACACACACACACGCACAGCTCTGCTCTCTGTCCTCATCGTCGTGGAGGTTAAGTGACAAATGAAGATCGATGACTGCTCTTATGGAAGAGAGAGGGTTGAATAGAAGATATGTGGGAATTAGACGCGCCAGTCATCTGAAGATGTTGAGGCGCTCGCTGCTGCAGGCGCGAGGTGAAAACTATCCTCCAGCTTAATGAGGTCTGGAGGCAACCGGAAAACCCGGATTTACTTTCAACCAGACTCCACAAAGAAAGAGAAGAAAACAATGTCCTTTTTCTTTAAAAAAATGAAGAATAAAACTCAGCAGCATCTGCTTTCCTCAACACAGTTTGTTATCTGTGCTCTGCAGCGTCGCTGCATCTGATCCACAGAGATCCTGCCTCCGAGCAGCTGCAGGGACAAGTACAATATATGCATGCACGGGGGGGGCGGAGGGGCGCTGGAGAGAATATAATAACTTACATTAACATCCTATAACGGGTCAAAGCACCTGTTGTACACATAAAGGACACGGATTCCTGCTGGTGAGGTACATTTAAAAAAAAAAACTTGATTGAACGAACAGTTAGAAATACATCCTCCTCATCCTCTGCCTAAAACAAGCTGAACATGCCGGGCACAACGCTCCATGGTCAGGGTCAGGGGTCAGGGGTCGGCGTCAGATATTATAGATGTTTAAAAGATGCCACGGAGGTTGAAGGTCGAGGTTACTGTCAAGTGACAGAGAAAACTCTGGAATCTTATAACAAAGTTGCTTTTTTCTGATCAAGATTCTGATCAACTTCAATTCTTTGTTTTCGGCATTTTAAAGTTTCAGGTATAAAAGATTGGTTTCAGGAATTCAGGAACTATTCAATCTCACTCAACCTGAAAAGTTCCAGATTTGTAGTCTCTGACCACAGTGGAGCTGGATTGCTGGTTTATGCTGAGACTGAAGTGTGTGATTCTTCCCGATCTTCCTTGGGCTTGGTATTGATTAAGGAACAAGTGTGTCAGAAGCTCAGAGACCCCGGTCGGTCATGATTTGAAACAAAACCAGGAGTTTCGGGTTGCGTGTTCTCCGGGGACCTGCCGTCTGCCTCCCTGTGGTGTCAACGCACTCAGCGCTTCGGCTCCTTGGTCTCCTGCTTTATTTATTGTCAGGAGTGTGCGTGTGGTCTGAGCATGAATGTGTGTTACGTTTGTGTATGTGGTGGACAGGTGGAGACGCTATCTTATGTAACAAAGGAGAGTTTTTTCCCTCAGAATGTATTCATGTTTTTTATTATTCTTTCTTGATGGAGCCTTTTTCCTTCTTGAAATACTGGACAAAGACATTAGTAGCTGAAAAACAAGGAGCAGTCTGACAAACGGCGTTGTTGTGGCTGGGTCGCCGCCGGATGCCCCGTCCTGCTTGGCCTTGGACTGGAGCTGCTCCTGTTATCCGGTCTTGAACATCTGGTGTGCAGCAGGGCGGGAGGAGGAGGGGGGCGTGGGTGGGCTGGAGAGCACAACAGAGGGAGGGAAAGACGGCCTGCGAAGAAAAGGTATTAAAAGTGACAGATGAACAAGACTTGGGGAGATGTTGCCCTGCAGCAGCTGTGACTGCTGCCGTCGCTCTGACAGGTGTCAATTAAGAATTACTGCCGAGGCCCCGCGGCCATTTCTTTTCCTGCCCAGCTGTCCGTCTCTGCGCCTTTTTGAGAAATAGCACTTTACCCTTGTCAGTGCGTTAGTGCTTTGCCACAGTCGCCCCGGAAAACGAGTGCACGGCGGCCACTCTAATCAATAACCGGCGTATTAGCAATTATTTTGCCCATTGATTGATGCCTGAGCAGCAACTCCCAGCGTGGCGTTATTAGCTGCTGATTATACGTGCCGCGCTGCACGGTGAGACGCGCTCGCTGTCGCCAGGTGGATGTAGATGCACAGGTGGAGCCGTGTGAAAACACACAAACATTTGCAGTTTTGCACTTTGCACTTTTATGAAACGTAAACAATCGATTTTAGATGTTGCAAAGTTCTAAAGAAACATTTAAGGTTGTTATACCCCTCCCCCAGAGGCGGTTTCTTCTCCGTCTGGTGGTACTGGCAATTAGCACTTCAGAGCACGAAACGAGCTATTGTGCGTCGTTACCAAAAATTAAAAGATTTACAGAAAATAACGTTTGTTTAAACTGAACATTGTTGGAATTACTGGAGACTTTTTGTGGTTCCTCAATGAAACATGACTAAAACTACACTGATGTCAGCACGATGCCCTGGTGAACAATCTCTAAGGAATCCATACACGCTGAACTGAAACTGGCCAGGAAATGTTTTGCACTTGATGCATGACAGGAACTTTTTACTGTTGTGATTTAAAAAGAAAACTCCCGCACACCTTCTTCTCCCCGTACTCGTGTTTATTGGGCCGACGTTTCGGTCATAGACGTTTCGGTCATAGACGTTTCGGTCATAGACCTTTTTCAAGGCATCCATGAAAAAGGTCTATGACCGAAACGTTGGCCCAATAAACACAAGTCCGATGAGAAGAAGGTGTGCAGGAGTTTTCTTTTTAAAATTGGCTGCAGCTTTCCTCCTCCGACGCACCTTTCTGCATATCCTGTGTGCTAAAAGTTTTCTACTTCGGATACTGTTGTGATTTAGAAATGAATAGATAAACGGGCTCAGCATCAGTGCTTGTGGAGGACAGTCGGGGGTGGAGCTGGTCACCTCTTCCCAGGATGGTTCCACTGATAACTTGGGTTGAGAAGCAATGAATATGATTTTGTTTTGGACACTAGTTCGCTGCAGATAAGCCGTCTGGGGACGGATACAGTTTACAGATGACATTCTGTCCTTGAGAGTGGACGGTGGGGAAGGTTACGCCGAGGCTCGCCGTCGCACCAACGTTATCCCTCTACCTCTTCATCTCTGTCCAGACGACTCCCTCCGTCTCTCATCCTCGCTGCAGAGTTTTTTAGGGATTACTGGCCCCCTCTCCTCCCTCCTGTAAGCCTTTTCTCATTCTCCTATCCGTCATCAATCTCCATCTTACTGACTCAATTCTCCTCTACCTTGCTCATATTTTCTTTCATCTTTCTCCCTCTCTCCCTTCCTCGTCTGTGGTTCTCTCACCGGGAGCTCAAGTGGCAGCGAACTAGTTAAAAACATGAACTCAGCATCTAAAAAGGAGGATGAAATACTCTCCTCTTTCTGGCCGTGCGCTCATATTTCAAGAATCTCTTGTTTTTTTTCCTCTTTTTCCTCAAATCGCCTGCTCTCAGCAACCTCCTGCAGTCACACTTCTTAGTTATGGAAATCCAAAAGGTCACACGGCAGTAAAGTTTCGTGTCATGTTCTTTGAAGTCCGAAACACATGACTGTCACACATTTCCAAGAGCCATTTCCATCCCCTCAAAGCAGCAGTTTATCCATACACTACGCTGCTCGGACGAAGAATCAAAGCGTACTCTGTTTGTGTGGCGCTATTCAGTTTTGTCTAGTGCTTCAGTTTGAAAGACACCCATTGACCACAGTTTGCTTGGGGTCATACAAAGTAATCACTTAAGCGTCATCAGGCTTAGTGCACCACTTGATGGGCAGCTGAAAGGGATATAATGTTTCGGGAGCCCAGTCAGTTCAACAACACCACATGTTGCCTCCTGAAAATTCCTCCCAAATCTTTCCAGAGCCGCTGTGCCGTCTCAGACGGTGACAGTCGCAGGGGGGATATAAGCTCAGCTCCGTCCCCTTAAGTTGTCTGTCTCTGACAAAGCAGCGGGAGGCCTCTCTCATACACCATCCTCTCTCAGCGGGTTTCCGTCGTCACTCGGTTCCCCACTCGTCAAATCCAGCGTCCGGCTCGGCTCGTGGGCTGGACGTCCACCTCAGCATCTGTCTCTGATCACCTGTCTCTGTTCGCACAGTGACCCAAAGGCTGGCCCGTTGTGTCTCTGTGGTAATATTTATGTTTGGATCAAGTCTGAAAGCTGACGCAAATGCAAAGTAAAAACGAGCGCGATTGGCTGCCGCAGCCAGCGCTGAAATACTACCGGAAACATTTTCTGCATTTTATTGCGACCCTGAGGTCATTCGTGCTGTTGTTTTGATTCATTTTAGGGAAAGTTGTGTTGATGTTTTTTACTGAAACAACTGTCAAGTAGTTAAAAAGTTAATTTAATGCCAACTATCTATTGCATCATTCCGTTTTATCATGACTCGGAGCCAAGGACCCACCAACCCGGAAGTAAAAAAATTGGAAGTTCCTTGACTAACCACTAGAGGACGGCCCCAAAAGTGGGTCAGTAGTTGGAAACAACTGGATCCTTCAGCCAATCCACCTTCTAGGTTGACCTGCACCCTGATGGGCTGATCAACTTTGGCTGAACTTCTATATGAAGGTCTGGGAAGCCCTGAGGACCTAACCGCTAAGATTAATTAAAGGGGACCTATTATGGCATCTAGTACCTATTTTAAACAGGCCTTGAATGTCTTAAAAACAAGCTTTTGATTGTTTTTGCTAAATAAATTAGAAATTCAACCTTGGAGCCATATCTTTATCATCCCATTCTCTAACCTCATTATCTATGCGGGATTCTAAGTTGGCAGGGCTATGATAATGAGGCTGCTTGAATGACGCGATACACCGCTACGAAAAAATGGCGGAATCTCCGGCCGGCGGAGTTAGTTGTGGGCGTGGTTTCACGCATCGGAGGCCAACCTATGTAAATTGCATTTTCTTTACGTAATGACAGGAGAAGAATCTGAATGGCTTGTAGAAGCCACATCACACTGGACGGCTCATCCGGGCGGCTGTACAGACACTGCAGAATCTGGTTTCTTTCCTCCTTCTCTGAGTTGGCAGGCTGAAGGGAGTCCACTTTATATATGTTAAAGCAAGAAAAAAACTGTTTTTCATAATAGATCCCCTTTAACCAAATTCAGGCCTGTGGAAGGTTCTGGTGGCACTCGACTGGAGCAAACCCAGTTCTTGTTTCAAAGGAGTTAATTTGCGTCAATAGTTCGTAATCCTAGGACGTAACCAGACTCCTGTTGGTCACAAACATGCGTGCGTAAGCTGAGCATCGACTTGTTGCCGCCACCCCCCCCCCCCCCATTGGATTAAACAGGGTCGGACAGAGTCAGTGTCTGCCAATACGGGACCTTGTTTAGAGAAACAAAGACACTTCAGAAACACTCAGAAACATGTGGGTGATCACTCAGGGGATTTATCCAGTTCTTTTTCTACGGTCTGTGTTACTGACAGCGAGTCTGATCGCTTGTTGCCCCTTTTTCAGTGACGTCTGGCCCTGAAAATGTTTGACATCTATTAAAAACAGTAAAACCATTGTTGTAGTGTCAATAATCCAACTGACTCGGTCTGAACCGCTGTCGATGAACGTCTTCTGGTTCATTTCTTTAGCACTTGCTTTCCCCTTACCTCATATCTTGAGTCCCAAATGTAGCTTCACGTTTGAAAATGTCCGTATAAAATATCTGTCAACTTGCTGAATAATTACAGTGCATTTGAAGGTCATCCAAGCTTAAAGACCACAAATGGCCGCATTCCCATTTCCACCCTTTCATGTGTGTGAGAAAGTCATTTCTGAGTGAACGTATAGTCTTTTGTTACTTAACTAATCAGTTTTTCCTCCCCATCTTTCATCATCTCATTCCTTTCCTGCCATGTCTCGTAGATGGAAGGTCCCTTGTTCTTAGTCGTCTGGTTTGAACCACAATCATCTCTCACAGAGTCCAAATAACGCAGCGTAAAACTAGCTGGACTGGAAGTGATGACTCAGCAACATCTCCTTCATTTAACTGAAGAGCATCAACCAAGATAAAATATTATACTTGATGATTGTCAGTTTATGTAGCTTTTAATATCATTATTTAAATTTGATTCGGCCCGAGAAAACTGACACCAGGATGCTTCGGTTGCATCTGAGCCTGTGATTAAAGAATCTCTCCCCTTTCAATAAAAGATATCTTCAATTATCAGTTCTGTTTATGTCATAAACTGCGGAAAAAAACACCACAGCTTAAATAAATGCATAAAAACACCTATTGTGTTGATAAAATGTGCAAACTAGCCAATATGAAAGTATTTTAGCAGCAAATTATCACATTTTAAGCAGCAAGTGTGTCGTCGTACACAGTTATTACATGACAGAAGCCTGTTGCTTTTTAACATTCCTGCATGAAAACAACATAAGCATCATTATCTATCATGAAAAACTCTCTTCTGTGTAATTTATGACCTCAAACGTAAACACGCTGCAGCAGGAGTACGGCAACGTGAAGTCCAGAACTATGCGCAGCTGCTGGAGGTTTGTCAGCTTAGTCGTGGTCATAAACAGCAGCTGCAGGTCGGCTGCTCTGTGCCTGCTTTTATTTAAAAAAATACATATTCTCATCAGTTTGCAGATGTTGTAATGTCACTGAGAAAGATTTGTCTTTCAAAATGCTTTTTGACCAAGTCGGAAGGTTTCTGTGCGTTACTGCAAAAACGTTGACACAAAGAGGTGTTTTACGCAGCGCACGTTGTTGACATCAGGACTGTTTAATTAAACTTTGTCAAACCGAACAAGATTAAGGTGCAGAAAGGCTTGCTCTTTCTGATTAACATCATGTTTATCAAGTTCAGTCAATTACTCCGTCAGCTTGCTGGGGTTTCTGCTTCTCTCTACATAAAGTAAGCCAGACAGGAAGGAGGGAGTCGCTGGCCATGTGGGAGCAGGAGATGCACTGATTGCAATTTTCTCAGCCAATTTTATTTCTTTAAAGGTCTGGCCTGCCCGTTTTGAATTTCTCTCTAAGATCTATAGTCGACTAAATGCAAAATCAATTTTGTACTTTTAGTTTTAATTGAAAATCAAAACCAAAAAATAAAGTTCTCCAAGAGATATTTGCTCAAAACTATCAAATAATTGCAGTTTACGTTTCTAGACCGGTTTACAGGTCTGTAACTGTTTTTATTGTTTCTACTCACCTCACAAGATAGAGGTCTGTGCACTTGCTTACAGCAGTTTGTGTGTGGCATGGGAAGATTAAGGAGCATTTCCTCCGCTGTATTAAATATTTACGGTTCAGGCATCAAATAATATCAATGCCTGATCATCAGGTGCCAGGAATGTTCCTCCTGCTGGCATCTCCAGCTTTAGTCTGAGCCTCTTACAAGCCTCTTATAAAGGCTGCTGCGCACGTTTGGGTCGGCGGCAACGAAAGATGACCTTCACAAAGGAATGGAGGTGAATTCTGTGGGTGGGCCTACGTCATTTAGTGTGAGCAGTTCAAAGTTTTAGAAATTGTGTGAGTGTGTCTTCTGACGAGCCAATTAAAATGAAACTTTAAATGAACCATGACCAGGACCATATTCTGCTCCGTCAACAGCTTTTGCACCTCTTTTTAACCATTTTTGGCACAGCTACTACTAGAGTGGAGGTTCTTTTTTTATTTTTCTCCTATTGGCTGATGATGCTGCTCTATTTCCGTCTCATTATCGTAAGCTACTATTTTGACTTTGTATCCAAGATGAAGCAGATGCCAGTGGTTCAATGTAAGATGTCATGATCTCATACAAGTGTAGACATAACACGGTGTAGAAAAGCCTTTCGTCTCCAAACATTGGTCATGTTCAGTGATGTGATGGTTTTTAAGTATATTAAGTATCTACTTTTTCCTTTTATAACTTACCAGGTTTAACGTTATTTGATGTTTTTCTGGGGAGTTCTGTGTTTTCAGTGAAACAATTCTCAGCCAAAGACGTGTCTGCTGTTGTGATTATGGTTTTGTTGTTCTCGCACCAGACACATTAGCGTTAGTTAACAGGAAAAGTAGAGTGAGGATGGGTCTAAACCCTAACCATAACCCTAACCCTAACCATAACCCTAACCATAACCCTAACCCTAACCATAACCCTAAACCCTAACCATAACCCTAAACCCTAACCTTAACCATAACCCTAAACTCTAACCATAACCCTAAACCCTAACCATAACCGTCAACCCTAAACCTTAACCATAACCCTAAACTCTAACCATAACCCTAACCATAACCCTAAACCTTAACCATAACCCTAAACTCTAACCATAACCCTAACCATAACCCTAAACCTTAACCATAACCATAAACTCTAACCATAACCCTAAACCCTAACCATAACCCTAAACTCTAACCATAACCCTAAACCCTAACCATAACCCTAAACCCTAACCATAACCCTAACCCTAAACTCTAACCATAACCCTAAACCCTAACCATAACCATAACTTTAAACTCTAACCATAACCCTAAACCTTAACCATAACCTTAAACTCTAACCATAACCCTAACCATAACCATAACCCTAAACCCTTAACCTAAACCTAAACCAGAGACACCCGGCAGAAGATTTGTCCTATCTTTGTATTTCTTTCTGAAACCAAGTCTTTCTTTTCCACATGTTCTTTTCATTTGTCCTAAAAATCGCTGTAGCCTACTGGGACTGAACTTTAGTCACAGACAAAATCTACTTCCTCTGAAAAAAGAGACATTCTTAGAAATAGAAAAAGTCATAGAAAAAGGGGAATCACTCAAGTTTCTTTCTAAATCACCATTTTTTTGCTTTGACTGCTTTGCATCCACGTCTTGAGACGTAATAATAAAAAAAAGAGGTGTCATAGCCCTGGTAGCAACAGGTACTGTACGTTACTGCAGCAACTTAACTCTTTGCTGTGTGCGAAGTTGAGGTCCATGTATTCCGTCTAAATGGTTGGCACAGGTTTGAGTACTCACAAAGAGAAAATAAAATGCTGTTGGTCCATTTCTGCCAGGCAGAAGACACATCGTGGGTGTGCTGCTGATGTCACAACCCCCCCCTCCTTCTCCTCTGGTTATTTGGGATCAATTATGTACGGAGAAGCTGGTTGTCTGCTAGACCAGGGCCACAGAGCCAGACAGGACCAAGCAAAGCACTATTGTGTGTGAGAAAAAGAAGCAAAAGAAGGATGGGGCATAAGAGGGTGAAAAAAAGAGGAAAAAAGGAGACTGACAGCAGACAAAAAAGAGCCAGAGAGCAAAAGGGGGGGAGGGAAAGGATGAGAGAGTGGAAAAAGAGGAGGCAAGGCAACAGAGGAGTGAAAGAGAAATGACTTGAGGGGTTGAGGGATGGAGAGAGAGGTGAATAAAGGGGGAGTGAAAAAGTATCAAGGCAGCGAAGAAGAGAAAACAGAGTGAAAGCAGTTGGAAAGCAGAGGAGAAAGAAAGAGGGGAGGATGTCACCCATGGCTGCCACTCATCACTCACAGCTTAATGACGCTGGTTTTTCTTCTTTTTTTCCTCTCATTCTCTCATCTCTCCTCCGTGGGAGAGGGGGAGGCAGTTCGGCCCGCACCCAATCAAACGGGGTCGTGCAGAGTTCACAACCTCCAGGTGGGCCCGTCCTCGCCGGGGAGTTTTGTGTATGTGTGCGGTTCTGAAAGTCGTCTCTGGAACGGCGGATGAACCGGGGCAGGAATGCTCCGGTATTTCTATTAAAAATCTGCCAAGATTCGGGCCGGCGCTGAAAGTACCGTTACATTTTAGACCAAAGACGATTACAGCTGAGGTGAAGGTGTGTTTGTGTGTTACACGTGTGTGTGTTTGTGCGTTACACATGGTGTGTTACACTGGTGTTTGTGTGTGTTACACGTGTGTGTGTTACACGTTTGTGTGTTACACAAGTGTGTTTGTGTGTTACACGTGTGTGTTGGTGTGTTACATTTGTGTTTGTGTGTGTTACACGTTTGTGTGTTACATGCGTGTGTTTACATGTGTTACACGCGTGGGTTACACGGGTGTGTTTGTGTGTCACACGTGTCTTAGTGTGTTACATGCGTGTGTTTGTGTGTTACGTGTGTGTATTTGTGTGTGTGTGTGTCCATGGACAGCCATGCTTGCAACAGAAACCTTTCGGACTATCTGTTGCTACCCTCTGGAACTGGCTCAACTCCACTTGTCCTCTCCCTCATTCCCGTTTCTGGGAAGCATCAACCGTTTAAAACTCAAATGGCAGGTTTTTTTTTTTTTTCCCCTCTCGCTCTCCTCCTCACACCAAATTTGGGGAACAGCTGGGGCGGCCATGACGATGATTTGTCTCCTTCAACCCGTCTGCCTGACAGGTCGAGAGCCTGCACACACACACACACACACACACACACACTTGCAAATGTACACACAAATGCTTGGGGAGAAGCATACACTCGCTAATAGGCGCACACACACACACACACACACACACAATTAAACAGGCTTTTTCGTGTCGTGGACAGACAGACGCAAACACACACACGTACACGCTCGCACAGCCACAAAAGTAGACGCCAGAAAGCGGCCGTGTTCCCAGGGTGCTGCCAAAACACTCCGATTTCCTTTAGCCCGGGCGGCCATACATCAGCTCGGGGCCTCCCAGTCCGGATGGCAGGGGCTGACAGAATGACATGTGTCATTTATCAAACGAGGGGCGCCAGGCCTCAGGAAGAGAACAGAGCGCCGCGTGACAAAGCCCTCCGAGTGCTCTCTCCTCCCGCTCACGACGAGGCGAGCGTGTCGTGGGAGAGGCACTGACAAATCTACGGACAGGGAACACACATGGACACTCGCTGATACCAACACGCAAGCTAGAGCCGCTACCAACCCCATCATCACACACAACACCCGAGCTGCTCTGTGTTGCGTTAGACGCATATCCACACACAGGAGCCAGAAACTTCCTCTGTAGCCATGCGACTGTCTCAGTTTATTCTCGTTTATATTTATTCCTTCTTTCCTCCTCCCTTTCTCCGTCATGATGCCCCTCCATCCTCTTTTACTCTTTCAATAGCCTGTTCATTTGTCTTCATGAGCCTAATTTATTTTCTCTGCCAGATGCTAGCTGACAGCCATCATTCACTCAGCCACTGACGCACACACACCTGACCTCCTGACATGCAGACGAGTACGTTAATGTGCACGCACGCACACACACACACGGCCCGTATTACCTCACGCTGCTCTGAGGTAAGCTCTGCAGTCACATACCCTCTGTTTTACCCCTGTCCTCCACCCCCCCCCAACCCCACCACCCCTCCCATTAACATTACTGAAGACGGATGTGTCTTCACAGCGGAGATTGATTGCGGATATGGAGTTATGGTGCCATTTACGTGCGTGCATGTGTTGCGTGTGTGTTGCTGCTAGACGGAGGGCACTTTGGGAGGCAGCGTTGGGAGCTGAAATGTGAGGGAGGCAGGCTTTTCTCTCGTTTCCAGAACCTTCCAGCCGTGCGTTGTCTGTCCGCAGTCTGATATTGTGCTCTGTTGAAGGATTGCTTCCTCCCTTCCTGCCTCTCTCTCTCTCTTTTCTTCTCTCTTCTCTCAATGTGAAGCTGTTCATAACCATTGTACACACATACTCGCACACATACACACAATTAGGGTGAGATGGCTACTGATACTAGCTCACTTTGAGAGCCCACTTCATAATTTACAGACTTTCTCCAGGGACCCCTTTTTTCTCCGTAAACCCTCTTCCCTCCTATCATTTCTCCTTTTGCCACTTTATTGCTGCAGTCATCAGGAAGGAGAGGGGGCAGAGAAGTCCACACAAGTGCACATACAAGAAGCTGCTGTCTGCTCCGTGCTCACTCTTTAGTTATATATTTCTCTGTTACGCTCCTACGCTATTCATCACGCTTAAATCGTGAGCCGGTGCTGAAATGAAACAGTGCTGCTTTGTTTAATGGAGCGCCCAACTTCAACTCCAAATTGTCACTTTAGCAAAGGGAATGAAAAAGAAAATGTGGCGATGCATAAAGGATAATGGTTCTGATGGGGCACAACTGCAGGAATTTCCCCGGTGACACATGCAGTTAAAAGCACTAAAATGTTTGGGGATGTGCGTCTGTCCCGGGCAGCCTCCTGCCTGGAGGGTTTCTAGCTCTAATTAATTTCCCTAAAGTGACTTTATGGTTTTTAAACTTGTTCCTTCTTTGTCTGCCTGTGTGCGTGTAGCGGGAGTCTATATAGTAGTGGGTCGGGTCTCTGAGGTTCTGGGTTGTTTGAACGACTGCTTGTTTTGGGGTCGTCTCTGAATGCCACCTAGAAAAGACGAAAAGACGAGGTGATGAAATGTTTTAGTGCAGCTAGAGAAGTGTGTGTGTGTGTGTGTGTGTGTGTATGTGTTTATCTGTGTGCATTGTGGGGTTCGGACTCAGATCAGTCACATAGTGAGGACATAGGGGCAAAAATCAAATCAGTTATTACATTTTCTGGCAATTACGCTCTATAGAGGTAGGACTGCGTTCTCCGTCGAGGTGGGTCGGTCAGAGGTGTCAAGTAACGAAGTACAAATACTTCGTTACCTTACTTAAGTAGAAATTTTGGTTAATCTATACTTCACTGGTGTAATTATTTTTCAGACGACTTTTTACTTTTACTCCTTACATTTTAAAAACAGCCTCGTTAATCTATTTAATTTCGGCCTTTAAAAAAAAACTATCCAGTTAAATTGCTCCATCCGGATAGAGGGAATTTGGTTGTGGTTGTTTCAGATGTTCTTGTCCAGTTTTGTTCTTACATCCGTTCCCTCAGATTCCTGCAACTAAACTTGGATGTACATTCCAATAAAGGTTAGGATAAATGATAACATGCCTCTGAAGTTTGACTTTTTGCACCATTAAATACTTATAGGCAACTAGTCATCATATCTTCTCTCTGAAACACATGTTAATGCTCAATAGTACACATATATGGTTCTTTAATATATTATCATTATACTAAGATGCATTCATTTTCAATGGCTTTTGTCCTTAATGGCTTTTTTCCCCCTTACATTACTTTTACTTTTATACTTTAAGTAGTTTTGAAACCAGTACTTTTATACTTTTACTTGAGTAAAAAACTTGAGTTGATACTTCAACTTCTACAGGAGTATTTTTAAACTCTAGTATCTATACTTCTACCTGAGTAATGAATGTGAATACTTTTGACACCTCTGGGGTCGGTGTTGCACTTAGTGTAGATGTGTAAAGACTTAGCAGTGAAAACAGCTAAAAGGATTTCCTCGCGGCTCTACGGTAAACTGACACGGTCCTCTTTTGTTACTTGACTTTTACATCCATTCCTACCAGAAGCTACAACAGAGGTCCCGTAGTCTTAGCCTGTCTCGTCCTCCTACTATTGCCTCTTTGGCTACTGAGCCAATCAGGTGCTTCCTTTCCTGCCGAAGCCGAGGATCACGTTCACGTGTAGCGTTTGCTTACATGTGTGTATGTCGTTTTTTTCTCTTGCCTGCGTTTACAAAGTGGAATTTAGGGGAGGACTGACAGTCCAGGAAGGTTGATTGATGGCTTATTGTGCAACCGGACTCGGCTAGACCAAACTGGTTAGGTGGTGACCCTGTTTTGGCCCTGTGCCCTCTCAGTTTCTTTTTTTATTCAAGTCTCGGCTTTTGTTTTTCTTCTTTGTCTCCCCTTGCCTGTCACTGTCTACCTCTGTCACTCACACACAAACACACGTACTTGCAGGGCTCTACACACACACACACTTCCTCTCTCTGCCTCTACTCTTTGCCTCCTTTGTTGCATCGCTGCTGCCATCGCTCTTCGTCTGCTGTTTCCTCTCTTCCTTCCTCGGCCCACTCTGTTTGTCAGGGCTCCTTCAGGACAGATTTTATCCCATGACTCATTTCATCAGGCTTCATTTCACAGTCCTTATTTAAACATCCCTGTCCTAAACACAGGTCACTTTGAGAATCACTCTGCATCCCCGGAGTTCACGGTCCAGTCAGCACATCAGCAACCGTATTTGGTCATTTTAAGAGCCAAGTTAACCTAAACATCAGCCACACTCAAACTGTGTGTTTCTTATTTTGTCTGTAATGATTTTCTGCCTCTGGTCTACACACAACCACAGTGATTTATGGTAATTATCCATCTTTGGGGTCATCCATCAAGTGGTTGTTGCTAGGCGATGGGAGCAGCTGTTGTTTAGTGGAGAGAAGCTCCATTGTCATGGGTAATGCAGGTGAATTCAAAAGACGGCGTCTATGCAGCATGTGTAAACCTGGGAAATGTGTCAGTGCGTCACATTTGTAGTTTTTTAATCAGAACCCTTCTGTACTTCGTTACACTTATTTAGGGCTTAAGTAATCCACATTGTCAATAATTAAAGGGTCATACAATGCCATGCTGTATGTGCACAACCTGAATCTGAAGTTGCACGCCGCAGCTTAATTGTTACAGAAAATGAAAAACGGTGAACGATCTGTTTAACAAGTGACACGTGTCTGCTCCAGCCTACACTGAGTCAGTGCTTGGCATAGGGTGAGGAAATCTCACTCACATCATTGTTAATTAGCAGCGCTAATGCTTTAGCCATACTTTTGCCTGTAAGCAAAGCAGATGGTTTGAAATGTCTGTGCAGCACCACGGCGATGCTTGATGGGCGGAGGGGGGGGGTTGGCAGGAAAGTTGAGCAGAGAGGAATCTGTTGCGCCGTTGATCTAACGGCTGTTGTTTCATCTCAGAACAAGTGGGCACTGACAGAACAGTGAAGAGGTGATTTACAGGCCACCGTCACTGTCAGGGCGTCGAGCCGTCAGGCTGCTCCTCTTCTGTTTCTCCCTCTCCGTAACTCGCAGATGAGGGCAGGTACGCAGGCAGCCCAAAGCTTTCTCTCAGCAGTCTATTATTGCAAAGAAATGAGTCCACATGTTTACTTAAAATATATTGTTTCATGCTAGAAGTTTATTATCCAATCAGGATGGTGTTAATAGTCCTCATAGACATGTTTGAGCAATGATAACAACCGGAAATGAATTCCGTCAAATTCTGCAAAAATGCAGTTTTGTGTTCCCGTCAAAATTAATAAAAAAAATTATGTTTTCACTGGTGAGACTCTGTGTTACACCGCTGCGTTATTAATGATTTACTTAAAAAAAAGTTAGCCAAAAGCCGTGAGTCAAGCATTGAATGGGTTTCTGGAAAATGTACACCTGTCCAGTGAAATCTTTTATTTCTCAGCCTCTGAAAAACTAAAAACAAAAAAATAAAAGAAAAAAGAAAAAGAAAAACTGAGAAGTTAAACCCTCTTTATTTATCAGAATTAACTAATGCCCCCATTTATAATTTTTTTTTTTAGCACTTTTGATTTTTTTGGAGGTGATGTGCATGAAAGGTTAAAGCACACACAGTGCCAAAGAGGGACGACATCAGTAATGATCTTTGAGAAGCGGTCTTTGTTGGTCCACAGTCTTGTAATGCTTACAATGGTATTTACAAACAATCTGGAGTCCATCTTTGTAACAGCAGAAAGATTTTTCACAAGTCAAAAAAAGTCAAGACCGCTGGTGGTCTTCCAGTTCGGGAGAGTCCTGCTAGTTTAAGATCAGACCAGTAAGAGAATCTGCAAAAAAACGACATTTTGATCCTGCTTCTTCCTGTTTATTGACCAATAGTAGAGGAGCTGCACCAAAAAGGGCAGGCCTGCTCATTTGCATAATGAGGCAGAAATGCATAAGTAAAAAGTAAAAAGAGGAGACCGGGGAATGTAAACACAAGGAATGCACGTATAAGGAAAAGGAAAAACTAAATATATATATTTCTGCTTTTATTTTTAATGATGCCAGTTTTGGTCCTCCATATGGACCTGCATGCAGGTTGAAATGTTCCAGATGTTGGAACTTACCTGCAAAGTGCTGACAGATGCAAGTGTTTGTGAAGACTGGAAAAAATTAAATTGAAGATGATTATATTTCTTTTTTTTCAGCCCTCGATATGCATTTTTCAAAGCTTTCTCATGCTTAATGTCAAAGCAAAGAAAGGAGCCTGAAAGCTGCAGTTTATCTAATTTCATATGGATGCGGTCACTTCTGCCCACCGTCTTTCAGACTGTTTAATTTTCCCCAAAGTGGAATAATTGTGTAAACTGAAAAGGTGGATGAGTTACTAGTAGCCCCTGAGCTCTGGTGCCATACGGTGAACACGTCTATGTGGGTTATGGGAGGGAGCATCAAAGAATGAACTATTAGGTAAGCTTTTGTATGCACAGTCAAGGAAGCTGCAGATTAAATTATGGCTCATGCATTGTATCTGGCAACCCTCACTAATCTAGATTTGGGTGGCGCAGCAAGAAAGCAGCGATGCAAGACATTACCTCGCATATAAACCACGTCGGAAAGTTTTGATCAGATCAAGCACCGAAGGTTTCACTGGAACTTGCTAAATGTCTCCACATTAGAAGACTTTACCGAGCTAATGATTCACATGTGTGCAAACTGGTATGAAGCGAGTTGACAGCTATCGAATGTTGTGGAGAGGAGGCTGCTGGTCTCTGCCAGTTTGCCCCAAAATACACTGTTGTCAAAGGGGTCCAAAGGAAGTGTCAGGTCTTATGAAACCAGAGCCACGACTCCCCCGTTGAAAAAAAGGAGCAAGAATGAACAGGAAGCAGGAGAGCGGACTGAGACAGAGATGGCCTGACATACTAAGCATTACCATAATTGGCTTTTCTACATGATAGGACAGAGGAAATAATAATGTCATTTTATTTACAGCCTTCTTTCTGCTGAAACACACACACACTCATGCACGCTGTCCAGGTCAATGCCACACACTGATCAGGCCTGTCCAACGCCATCAGAGGTGAGTGGCAGGGAATGGAGGAGTCGGTGACAAAGCGAAACGGGAGAAAGAAATAAGACTGCCACGCCACAGCTCCTACTTTGAAGGGCCGCTAAGCGTTGTGGCGGAGCCTCGCCGGCCGGCCGGCTGCTGCTGCCGCGCTCGGCATGTTGGGTAAATCAGCAGGGTGAAAGCTGGCGGAATTGGACATTAGCACTGCAAATGAGAGCCGGGATTGCCCTATTCTCTGAGACAACATGAATAAATGAAGGAGGTTTAAAGGGAATGCGTTTGCATCGTGGGCTGGGTTGGGTTCATTGTACCGGCACAATTTCACCATTTCCCAACATGCCTTGTTTAATCTCGACAAAACAGTCCGGACGTCTGTCAGTTTGGCTGTACGTGTCCGTCTTATAAACGTCACGCAAAAGTTAATCCTCTCTTTTAATCTGAATCCTTTTCTGCTTAGAAACACAATAGAATGATCTGATCGTAGGTGGGTCTTAATATCAGGCAAATAACAACCTCATGAATGTTATTTAAAAAAGACGTAAAAACCATGTGGGCAATACTAAGTACCTCCTTACTGCTTCTATTCTAGGTAAGAGGGCAAGCTTTAGCTGTGTGATCATTAGCAGGTGTGCACACATCTGTAAAAACAGATATTTTGGCATTTTGCTAAACTGAAACATCCATGTATGTTTTAACACAACGCCAAGAGATGCAGACATAAGCAGTGGTCAAAGAGAAGCGATTGTTGCCCCATCAATCCCAAAGGATTAAAAAAAGCCTTTTCAAAACTTCTGGAGTTCAACTTTCAACAGTAAGAAAAGATTATCTCAGGCGGTACTAACTTTAACAGATAAATGTACATTTATTTGATTATTTCTGTATTTCTTGCATAACTTTTTATCCTTTCTATCTAAGATGTTTAATCATATATAGTGTTTTAACTTCGTTAAACAAGAAACAAGAATGTATGTTGAATGTTGAAGGGGTGTGTGTGTGTGTGTGTGTGTGTGTGTGTGTGTGTGTGTGTGTGTGTGTGTGTGTGTGTGTGTGTGTGTGTGTGTGTGTGTGTGTGTGTGTGTGTGTGTGTGTGTGTGTGTGCAACTGGGGGATGTCCTACTGTGGTGTCACCTGTCTACAGCAGAGAATCCAGGACTTTGGGCAACAACAATAGTGACAGGCTCCTCTCCACACAGATGGCTTCAGCCCCCCCCTCAACCCCCCCCCCACACCCCCCCACACACACACTGGCACTCTGCATCCCTGCTTGCACCTGACACACCATGACACTTCAAATGTGCCCAAACACATGCACGCACACAACCAATCAGCCGCCCTAATTTATACACTAATACACTTACATGCATGCCGGAAATGTAATTAATTTAATGATTTATTTCACCTGTTTTCCTCCGGTTTTCAGATGTACACACATGGAAACGCACACCTCTTGTTTGTAGGCGTGAACACATCTTTCTCCCTCTCTTTTCAGAACTTGGTCTCTTTTGCCTATCCTTCCTGACAGCACAAAGTGGGCTTACGTTTTTGACTGACAACCACAACAGACACTTCCCTACCCTCCTCCCCTCCAGCCTCCCGTTTTAATCCCCTCCCTATCCCTCTCTCCCTCCCTCTCCTTTGCCTCTTTTGTTCTCAGCGACGCTCGAAAGCCGCCATGTCAGCATCTTTTCCATCTCTGATTGCCTTATTAGCCGGCGGTGGCACCCGCAGCTTTTCTGACACAGATGGTGAAGGAGGAGGCTTGAGCGGAAGGAGGGAGTGGGGGGGGTGGGTGTAGAGGGGGTAAAAAATGGCTGACTTGTGTTTGTTGTTGTTACTTTCCTCCTCCCACCACTTCTCGGGCTTGTTTGTGTGGACACTGACACCTCAGGCCGACACTGACACACTCCTGACACTGATGCCTGTCAAGGCAACATACGGAGGATGGCAAGGAAAGAGGAGAACTTAGTGTTGATGTGCTTTTCCTGGGCGAGAGAGTGTGTTTGCTCTGCTGTCAGGTTCCTATCTCTGTGTGAGAGAAGTTGTTTTGTCTTTAGCCTCCTCACCTTGATTGGGCCAAAGGTTCAAATACAGAACTAAAATGGGATCTCTAAAATGATTTCTTTATAGACTGTGTATAATGAACAGGGTGCAGTTAAGAAAAGAAGCACCATGGGAAACAGACATAATCACACACTCACACACAGCCAGGTGCAGGACCTCAAGCTTTTCCCAGCACTTACTGCCTCCTCAGAAAACATCAGGTATTATGTCCATTCCGATTATGGGGTAGAGAGCTACATGCTCTTTGAAGCTGACAGCACATCTGTCTCCTCGCCGGAGACCGACTCTGGCACCTCAGACAAGCATCTTATAGAGGGATGGATCAGGGAAGCTGCCGTTGCATTTCCAGCCCTGTATTGTTCCCTTCACAGGCCTCGGTGTGGTTTTTCTCTTTTAATCCCCCCCCACCTTATTTTTTTCTCTTTACATCCGTAATTTTTTTTAGATTTTACACTTAAAGAATTTTTGTTTTGATGAAATTTCAAGGCTGTTACATAGAGAGAGAGAGAAGCCGGCCATTTTCCACAGATAAAACAAAATTTCCCTCCCGCTTTAAAATGGCACACTTGACGCTGTGAGTGCTCAGGCAGCACAAGCAGTTACAACACTGCTTGTCATGTCCACTGGCCATTTCCTAACATCATGCTGTGAGGACTTCCACAGCCGATGCCAAGTCAACTCCGGCCAACCAGGGCTTGGCAAGGCTGATGCAGCTGGCATTTTCCTCCACTATGTTTTACCTTTTCATCCATAGTCTGCAAAAACACATTAAAAGAACTGTGCAAATCAAAATCAGGGACAGAAATGTTTATTTTACAGCAAGAAAAGACAACAAAATGTCACAGAAAGACGTCACGGCTTTAGGATGATCGTCATATTTATTAAATGTGCTGAAATGCTTCTGCATGTTATGCGCAGTGAATGCTTCTTATTTATTGGCTGGGTGTTAAAAAAGTCAATCAATTGCAGAATATGTACTTTTTTCTTATGTTATGAAAAGAAAAGTAACACATGACAGAACCTTTTTGTGTAGTTTTAATTCTGAAGATCTGCAACTTGCACAATTTAAAAATCTGCTGTTTTTGTTTTTAAACTAAGTGGAGGCATTTCTCTACTCATCTCTGCTCTTTACCCTTGCTGACTTGTGTTGTTCAATAGCTATATTAGGCAGTGCAGTGAAGAGGACTATCTGTCATTGTCAAACTGTGGATGTGTGCCACTTCATCACTGCAAACCTTTGTCTTCTCTTGAGACCACTGACAAAAATCTCTTAAGCATTATTGCATCCACCACCCACATGCAGTGGGTGGTGCAGTCTGGTGTGCGGTGTGCATTACAGTACCAACAGAACAGTATCTAACAGAACTTTTCTGTCTGTCTTGTTTTCCAGCTTATGGACCTGAAGATGAATTATCAGTGGGCAAGGCTGAAGAAGAGGAACATCTGCAAGACGATGGCCTTTCCCTTGATGGTCAAGATGCAGACTATCTTTTCAATGATGACGACGATGCAAGAGATCGTTACAGCTGCCAGAACTCTCCACTCAGCAATGGCACTAACCCAGATGCGGGGTATGCTTCTCCCCTCAGCAACACCAGTGATCAGCTGGTGGACCTAAAGACCACTGCTTCCCCCTGTAGTGAGCAGGACAAGGTAGAGGAGAAACTTGAAGAAAGCACTGAATCCATCAATGGCCTGTCACTACAGGATAGTCTGGCAAAAATGAAAGCTGTCTATGCAAACCTGATCTCAGATGCCTCCTGGTCCAGCATTGCTCTGGACATGCTCAAAAGTAAACAAGGGGACAATTTTGCAGCTAGCAATGGCAGCAGCAGTGATCATAAAGGGAGCAATGGGTTCCTGAGTGGCCACAATTCAGGCAACATTCATGTGAAGAGCAGATGTAGCAGGGTCAACACCCCGACCACGACTAATGTTACTACCAGCAGCACCACTGCAAGAATGGTGTCAAGCCACGTCAACAGTGGCATCAATGTAAGCTCCAGCAGCACAGGAGGGTTAGCCTATGACTGGCATCAGGCAGCTTTGGCTAAAACTTTACAGCATGCTCCATACCAACTCCTTCCTGAGCCCAGCCTTTTCAGCACTGTGCAGCTTTACAGACAAAACAATAAACTTTATGGCCCAGTGTTTACTGGAGCCAGCAAGTTTCGGTGTAAGGACTGCAGTGGAGCCTATGACACTTTGGTTGGCCTCACCGTGCATATGAATGAGACGGGCCATTACCGTGATGACAACAAGGATACAGAGGATGATCGAAGCAAGAAGTGGTCCAAGCCACGCAAGCGTTCCTTGCTGGAGATGGAGGGCAAAGAAGATGCTCAAAAGGTTCTCAAATGTATGTATTGTGGCCACTCTTTTGAATCCTTGCAAGATCTTAGTGTTCACATGATCAAAACAAAACACTATCAAAAAGTGCCTCTAAAAGAGCCAATGCCAGCCCTCACCTCGAAGCTGGTACCCCCAACCAAAAAAAGAGCATTTCAGGACTTGATGTCTCCAAGCTCACCAGAGTCCGTCTCATCTGGCATCCTCCTGGGAGATTCTCCCAAAGACCAAAAAGTGGCTAATCCCTATGTCACTCCTAACAATCGTTATGGTTACCAAAACGGTGCCAGTTATACCTGGCAATTTGAGGCAAGAAAGGCACAAATTCTTAAATGCATGGAATGTGGCAGTTCACATGACACCTTACAACAACTGACAGCCCATATGATGGTCACAGGACACTTCCTTAAAGTCACAAATTCAGCCTCTAAAAAGGGTAAGCAGTTAGTTTTTGATCCTATAATTGAGGAGAAAATTCAGTCAATTCCTTTGCCCCCTACCACCACGCGACTTCCTGCGCCCAATGGTAAGTCAGGACTTGATTCCCCGTTGAAGCCAAACAGCCACGAAGAGCAACAAGAGGAAAAGAACCACGAAGAGAAAGATGAAATGAAAATGGAAGTATGGGATAAAGAGAAAAAAATTAAAGAGGAGAAAGAAGACCCCTCTGAAAAATCTGATAAACCTGTAAAGGCAAGATCTTACCGGTATCTCACAGAGGAGGACTTGGAAGAGACACCTAAAGGTGGCCTAGATATCCTAAAGTCTTTAGAGAATACGGTTTCAAGTGCAATCAGCAAGGCCCAAACAGGAACACCAACATGGGGTGGATACCCCAGTATTCATGCTGCCTATCAGCTCCATGGATCTTTGAAGTCTACCTTCTCCTCGTGTACACAGGTTCAGCCTTTGTTTAGCAGTACCAGTCTGAAGGTAATGTCCTCTGATTTGAACACCCACCAAATCCACTCACCAAATAGCCCATCTCCACCTCCAAGTCACAAAAGCAATGTCCTTGCCATGGAAGAGCTTGTGGAAAAAGTGACGAGAAGAAGTTCAGTCAAGAAGGAAAAGGAGGAAAAGCCTGCAGAGAATAAGTGTGGACCTACAAAGTCTCCCCTACCTAAGGACCAACAGGCTTTAGCCAATCCAGAATACCTCTCAAAGCCAGTGAAGACCACGGTGGAGGATACAAGTGAGCCTATAAAAGAAGGGGATCAGGCTAAAGAGCCCAAAACAGATATAAAGATAAAAAGTGACCGTGAATCACCAGAAAAACCCTTAAGCAATGGCTGCAATAACCTGGGCATCATCACCGAACACTCCCCGGAGCAACCGATTGTCAGCCCTCTTAGTGCTTTGCAGTCCGTTATGAACAACCACTTAGGGAAAGCTTCAAAAGTGGCTACCCCCTTTATGGACCCCTTTGCAATGCTTTATAAGATGAACAACTCTGCTCAAAGTAAACAAGTAGAACCTGTAAGTCAATACCACAATGATTTTGATGACCAGCCCATAGACCTAACAAAGTCCAAAAACAATAATGGCAGTGCAGCCAAGGCTGCCCCAAACAACAACATAAACAACAGCAAACTGATTTGCAAAACCTTCTCTCAGTCATCATCCCCACCTCTTCGAGAGAATGCTTTAATGGATATTTCAGACATGGTGAAAAATCTGACGGGTCGTTTAACACCAAAGTCTACAACTCCATCTTCTGTCTCTGAGAAATCAGAAAATGATGTTTGTACTTTTGAGGATGGCATAGAGGAGCTGTCGCCCATCCAAAGAAGGAAAGGCCGACAGTCAAACTGGAATCCCCAGCACCTCCTTATTCTCCAGGCCCAGTTTGCCTCAAGTCTTCGAGAGACTCCTGAGGGAAAGTTTGTAATAACTGACTTGGGACCTCAAGAACGGGTCCACATCTGTAAATTCACCGGCCTCTCCATGACCACTATCTCACATTGGCTGGCCAATGTAAAGTACCAGCTAAAGCGGACAGGGGGTACAAAGTTCCTCAAAAATATTGACTCTGGACAACCTCTGTTTTTGTGCAGTGACTGTGCGTCTCAGTTCAGGACTCCGTCGTCATACATTCACCATTTGGAGACCCATCTTGGGTTCACTCTGAAGGACCTCTCAAAGCTTTCCGTAGACTTGCTAGATCAGCAGGCTGTCAGCAGGATTGAGGAGAAGATGTATAGCTCATCTGGACTCACAGAGGAAGACACTAACTCAATATATCAGTGTAAACTCTGCAATCGGACATTCGTGAGCAAACACGCAATCAAATTGCACCTTTGTAAAACACACGGGAAGTCGGCAGAGGACCATCTCATCTTTGTGAAAGAGCTGGAAAAGTTTGATAAACAGTGAAGTCAGATAAAGGTTATAGAATTACAGATTACTGTTGCACTAAAACCCTGAGCTACAATCTGTCATTACAGATAGTGCCATAACTCTAAAAACACAAGAGCTTTAATACCGTCTATTATAATTATTCCTTTTATCGTGAATGGCAGGAACTTGCTCTGACGAGGCTCTACTGTAAGCCACATTTAAAAGCTGGAGTTGTGGTGGCAAAATTGCATCAGATCAGTTCAACAGACATGGCACTATGCAGTCAATGACTGATTGTTGCATCTCCAACGCGCTGCATTTTATCCGAGCCTTCAGGAATTGTCCATCTGTTGTTTTAAAACTGGTCCACACTTGTTTTGCCCACTGGTTCTGAATAATTCCTTTGGGATAAATATGTCAACACAACTTGCATATTATTTATGAAGCAGTTTGTGCATGTTTTCATGTAAAGCAGTGATTTTTATCATGTTTAATTAAATGTCAACCATGACGAAATGATGTCCCTGTTTAACAGTTTGGACCCAGCTGATTATATGAAGTTAGATAGAGAAACTAAACTGATGAAATGTATGAGTAAAATAAAAGGCCCTTTTTAATTTTAGTTCCCATAAGGAACATTTGGGAACTATTTATAATATTGGTTTCTTTTTCACATTAAATCACAAAAATGTTTAAAAAATGTTCCAAGTAATTGGTTTTTGTTAATTAAATATAATTTGCAGGTTGTTTAAACATGTACAGTATTTGCATACATAGGTCACTCATTTTATTATTGTGAAGCTACGGTTGTAAAGTTGATGAAATTTAAAATGTATTGTATGAATAATCAACAAGTACATGTGAGTCGGCATATCTTGCTCTTTACAGTTCAATATTATTTGTACTGTGTGCATTTTTACAATGTTATTTTCTAGACCAATATGGGGGACTATTAAAGAGCTACAAAATATTGTTGGACCAAAATGTCCTTTTTTTCAGTGAAAAATAGGTCCCTCAGTGTGGTTTATATAAAAATGAACTCACAGGCATCTGATGTAATGCTTATGACTGTACATAAGATTTTGTTCTTCAATGACAGATTTCCAGGTTTTGTCATTAACTCGATGACAAAATTAATTTGTCATTAACTCGAATGACATTCTTTTGTCTTCAGTTGTAAAATAAAAATGTCCTGGATTAAGCTATGGTGTTTTGTGATGTATTTATATAAAAACTATACACACTGTAGTTCAGAACAGGAAGCAGAAAGGGTTTAACTGTACATGAATGATGCCTCACTTGATCTAGTTGAATTGAATTTAATCAAAAACCTCAGGATTTGTATTCTGTCTGATTACAATAATTCCTGTTGTGCACACCCCTGTTTCGGAGAGAAAAGAAAGACAGAGAAGTTTGGCGTGATCCTCAAAACCTTTCCAGCCAAACAGGCACAGGGGACATATGCTGTTTGCACAGGACAGATCTGTGACCTCTTAAACTTGGTCTGTACAGGAACTCTACTGTCCCTCTTGTTTTGCAGTGCCAACTATTTCGGTGCAGCACTCCACTGTTGTCACCATCATCCTTACAGGTCTGAAATAGGAAGGTGAAGTTTGGTGTTTGGTTTGGTCTTAATTCTAAGAACTGCATTATGAAGCAAGATTAGCGCGGTAATAAACAGTTGTTGCTAAAAGTTAATTTGCTGATGTCATTAGCTTGGCAATGCATTTTCTTAGGGAGTGGGGGTGGAGGTGGGAGTGTTTTCACCTGTGAGTGTATACTGCATATGTGTCTTTGAGCGCACATCATAGCAGAACTCCGCCATGAGCAATTCTCAGAGCTGGGAGAACTGTAAATGCACAACCAAAAACATTTTTAGCATGTTAATTTTCTGAGAGTCAGGCCCAAATATCTCAGAAATTCAATAAAAGTCTCCTTTAATCTCACTACTCACACCTGCCAGTGGTCGCTCAGTGTACGTTTCCCGTGATGTCTCGGGTATCATACGCTACACCATTGGACAGCTCTTGTTTTCTACTTTCAGAAACTGTAATGATTTTTGATTTGCACCAAGCATTTGTGAGTAACGGTAGTGAGAAGCTGACGTTGCAAACATGTAACCATAGACTGTAAATACACATGCGACATGCTGGTGAATCTAGTCATACTTCAGAAGTACTGGAGGCCACGCATAGACTCGATATATATATATATATATATATATATATATATATATATATATATATATATAAATATATATATATATATATATATATATATATATATATATATATATATATATATATATATATATATATATATATATATATATATATATATATATATCTTTTCCTCTCAGGGGTTGCCACAGAGATTAATCTGCCTCCATCCAACCCCATCTTCTCCATCCTCCTCTCACACCAACTAACTTTACGTCCTTCTTCACTTCTGCCAGCTTTTGAGTTATCTAAATATATTAAACGGTTTAAAAGTCATGGTCATGGGAATTATTCTGCAATGCTGCTGGCGATAACAGGATGGTCTAACTTTCTTTTTTTTCTTATGAGTAGCATAGTTTGTACATTACATGAGTTAAATAAATCACATTTTTGACCGAAGGAATCATTTTTAATCTTTTATTATTAGTTGGAACATGCCTTAAACAATCCAAGGCTAATTTTAAAACCTAATAACCAAATAAAATGGTTTAAGTTATTGCACAATGTATTATGTGATATGACTCGATTAATCGCTTCAACAGTCATCAAATATTTGTTAGTTCTGGCCCTACAATAAAAGGTTTTAAGAAAATCCTTCAGTTTAGTGGAATGAGTGGGTTTAAAAGACTCTTAAATGACGTCCAGGTTTTAGAGTGTTGTAATAAAAAATGCCTTAGACTTACTTACTGTACATGGGGGGGCTTAGCTCAGCTGGTCAGGCTGAACGCATACAGTTGGTTGGTTGGTTTGGTTGAAATCATCATCTCTGCAAAAAATGGTTCCAGTCCAACTTACAGCAATTGCTATTTGTCATTTCACCATTCTCTCTCTCTCAATGTCGGCCTGTTAGATCAGACCCACGTCTAGAAAGATATAGGGTCTGAAAACGATCCACGGGGCCTCCACAGCCAACAGTTGCTTATCAAACTGGTTGTTTCATGCAGTTTGGTACCGCTACGACACATCAGAGCAACAAACAAGGTGACGGATTCAGAGCCACGGAAAAGAGTTAGTGGAGTTGTCAGCTAATTTTTTATACAACTGCCGTAGCCTGTTCACAAAACAGCATATACATCAATCTTGCAAAGTAATGACTTTGAGTGCCTTCTTCTGTTCAATTTTTGAATAAAAAGTCTGAATCTTTAAGTATTCAAGTATTATTCCTCAGCTGCAGCCATCTACCCTGCTTACATCCAGCTTAACCCCAGAAAATTCTCCAAGGATAGACTGATTTGATTGGCTCCCCATGACTTTTGAGAATAGATATTGTGCTCCAACGGATGGTACTGTAGCTAGACGTACCTGCAAATTTAAATGGCTTTGCAGGTATGTCTAAATTGGCCATTTCAATGTCCTTTCTGCACCCAAATGTCTCTTACAGAAATAAAGGTAAACAAACACACACACTTCCAGGGAGAAAGAAAATACGACTTTGTAACCACCGTACCCTTCAGACATCAATTTACATAAAAGAGACAAGCCAATCATACTCATCTACAGTTACCAGCAGCTAAAGAAAGGACACCTATTAAACTTCCCTATTAGCTAACATGCTCAATAGTTTCATAACTGACTAATGTATTAGAATTTAGAATTTATTAAAGGATAGCCCCTTGAGATGTACAGTAACATCTCATTTTCAAGGGGGTCCCAAGAAAACATACAACATTACAATATATCACATTACAGTACAGACATACATGATATAAAACAAACACAGACAGCTTGCTCATCCCCTCCCACACACAACCCCTACACACATAAGTCTAGTTACAAGGGGACTAATTGAATAACCGAAACAATGAGATAAATATAACAAGACAGAGAGGGGGAAAAAATTAAAAAAATAAATAAATCAATAAATAGAAAAAAGGACAAAAAAATACATAAATAAATTAAAAACATAGGCAATTTGTTTTAAGATGAAAGTATAATGACAACTTAAAACAATGAAAAGAGGAGGATGGACCTTTAAAATAAAATGATCTTTTACCAACCTCTTTTGAAATTCTAGGAACAAAGAAAAAAGGAAAATTCATATGTCTGAGTGAGTATGGAGAGTTATATGGAATCATGAGTTCTTTTAAATATGGAGGACAGTGAAAATAACCACATTTGAAAAGGAACTGAAGCCAGTGCCAGTAATATTTCATTGGTAGTAGGAGTCCATCTTTATACTGATCCAATGTCCAATGGAAGTCCAATGGAAATCCCTCCAAAAGCTGTTGGAAGAGGAAAACCAACAGTTTGTCTGAAGACATTTTTATACATGTAAGTAGATGAACTGTCCAAAAACAATTGGTTGCACGTTCCCTAAAAAGGCTATTATATATTATATATTTAAAGGAGCTTGAGGCCGGATTGTGGCAAGATTTATGAAAAAAATCCGTATACAATTTAAGTTTTCTAGTAATAATGTCAGATGAAGCGTTCCAAACCCAAAAGAATGATCCTCTAGTGTATCTCTCCTTTGCCTTGAACAGGCTGTGTGCTGCAAAATGTGCTGCAATTCGGTCCCGAATTTCCCGCGCTGGGCTGCGGATGTGACGTCACATGACGCTGCATGCACGTTCTCCCCGTTCTCCCGTGCCGGCTTCACTGTTGGCTGCAGTACCCCCAACGGCCGTCGTGGTGAAGGGTGGCGCTAGAGAGTCTCCTTTCTTTAAAGGAGCCTCAAGCTCCTTTAAGTGTTAAATAAGTGAGTTTGTTCAATTTAAGTTTGTTTGCATGAGCAAATTCAAATACACATAATCCCCTCAGAAAGCATGACAATAAAATATTAACAAATAAAATAAAATACATGCTTTTGACTGAACAGTAAAACACAGAACAGAGCTTTGGAGCTGAGCTAGTGAGACACCTGATAAAAGACCGTGACATGTCTCCAGTGAAAGTATTAAAGTTGACGCGCTCCCACCCCACGCAGCTCTTAAACACTAGCCTGAGGCATTTCTCCCAGGAAGAATAGAGCTCCCATGCCCCGCAGTATGCTTTATGTGAATGGGAACGTAGAAAGCAGCAACAGCAATTACAGAGCAGAGTTAATACCAGCATGCTGAATTATGCCGAAGTGTGAAACCAAGATGCCTGCTTCAACAGATGGATGAAACCCGTCATGAAGTAATTCTTAGGTTTTCTCTGCACCAAATAAAGTATTATCTTAAATTTCAGGGACACGTAGAAAGCCTTTTCAGCAAATTGAGTTCATTTTTCAAGTTTCTTTCCTCTTGGAACATTTTGTCGGAGCAAACAGCAACTTTCTGAGCGGAAACATTCAAATTCTAAAGAGAAATAAACACATTCAGAAAGACAGACTGGTTCTGAAGTGGTGTCTGGTCTCCGTACCTGTTTACCTCATGAATAACTTCATTGAGTTAACTTCCTCTTTAAGTTATTCCCTATTTATGATTGTGCTAAAGCTAAAGTTATGCGTTATTGTAAGGGTGAGGATGTGTTGAGTGAAAGGTGAGTTACAGAAGGGCCATGCATCATTTTGAGCTCGATTTTGAAGCTGCAAATAAAATTTGGAAATTGTCAACGAAAGCACAGGCCTGTCATGGTTCGATTAGTAGTCATAAATCACTGTGTGCAAATGTTTGACAGATGCATTTCGTAAAGCTCGCTGACATGTCACAGGTTCCCACCGAATTACATTAATATCCAGCACACTTTATACTTGGAAGGCTTGTGAGTGTGTGTGTGTGTGTGTGTGTGTGTGTGTGTGTGTGTGTGTGTGTGTGTGTGTGTGTGTATGTGTGTGTGTGTGTGTGTGTGTGTGTGTGTGTGTGTGTGTGTGTTTTAAGGAGAGTTCTAGACAGACTGGATAAGACCTTAATATGTGACTCGGCCTGTGATCAGGGGTGTACTGTGAGCTTAGAGCGGTTTAAAAACTCAATAGGAAGAATAGTGCGCGTCACAGTGAGCTCTCTACAGCAATCACACATCAGCATTGAGAATCATGCACTCTGACCTTAAAGGAGCATGAGGCAGGATTGAGGCAGGATTTATGAAAAAAAATGCGTATACGTTTTAAGTTTTCTAGTAATAATGTCAGATGAAGCGTTCCAAACCAAAAAGAATGAGTCCTCTAGCGTATCTCTCCGTTGCCTTGAACAGGCTGTGTGCTGCAAAATGTGCTGCAATTCTGGGCCCGAATTTCCCGCGCTGTCCTGCAGATGTGACGTCACATGACGCTGCATGCACGTTCTCCCCGTTCTCCCGTGCCGGCTTCACTGTTGGCTGCAGTACCCCCGACGGCCGTCGTGGCGAAGGGTGGCGCTAGAGAGTCTCATTTCTTAAAAGGAGCCTCATGCTCCTTTAACTTTGGGGATTTTCAATAATAATTTACAATAGTCTAAATAGATTTACCTTAGTGGCCTTATTAAGTAATATTATGGGAAACATTTGAACAGGAACGGTGTACAGGATTTGGGTGTTTAAGAACTATCCCAGTTGCCAGGGGAGAAGGACACTACATGTGAAATAAAGAAACAGTTAAAGCAGATTCTCTAGGTTTTGAGGTCCAGCATAGTTTCAAAAACGCTCAATCATCGACGTATCTCTCCATGACGAGGAACAGCGTTGCAAGGAATTTTCTTAAGAATCTTTATGGGTCTGAAACCGATCCCTCCTTTGGGGTAGGGCAGTGGGGTGGGGTGGGTATTAGTGATAGCATATGCCATCACACCTTTAGCTTGCTTGGTGCTTTCTACTGTATGTTATATTTCTTTAAAATGTAGGAAGGAATTGTTGTGCAAAATTTGTAGGAACTCCAACAAGGCTGAGACAAGTCCGTGCACTAGGTTCAGTACCTCAGCGCATCGCCAAAAGACTGGATGGTGTTTGAGTAGGCTGTAGGCAAAACATGACATACAGCCGTCTTGGTGTCCCCTCCAAGTCTGAGTCTTCTCATAATACCCATGTGGAAACAGAAATACTCCAACAATCCCAGTTGACCCCAGATGTTTCTTTTCTTGTTTCTCTTTTTCTGTTTGTGAGTCCTCTTGTTATGTTACTTTTCCAAAGTAATTTTCTTCCTCTAGTTATTGTCAGTTGACAAACATAGGTGCATGCCATCAGTAGGAGGCCTTAAGGCTGAGTTATGGTTCTGCGCCAAAACGACGCCGCGCCTACGCCGTAGGGTACGCGTCGACCCGTCACTGACGTCACTGACGTCACTGACGTCACTGACGTCACTCACGTGCACCTCCCAAAAATTGTAACTAAGCGTCGAGGCGACGCAGACCAAATGCAGACCGAGAGGGCTGTGATTGGTTCGCTTCGTAGCTTTCAGCGCTCTTTTCTTCGTGTATGTGTGATTTTTTTTTTGCACAATAGTTGTCCTTATCTCTTTGATTCACTGTGACCGGAAAAGTCGGATAAACCATCCAGGAAAAGATCGTGAACTAGCGGTCGCGGGGGGTATTGCACCGCGACAAAATGGAGTGACGGAGTCCGAAGGGTTCACGACGGCGTCACGGTGACGGCGTAGGCACGGCGTTGTTTTGACGCAGAACCATAATTCAGGCCTTAGTTGCCAGGTCAGTGGATCCTACTGGGGTGTGTCTGTGAGCGATGTCGCGGTAAAGGCTGTTGCTCTGGCTTGCTCTGGTACTGAGAACTAACATCTGCATGTGGAGTTACAGATGTTGGTGTTACATGTCAATAGGATGGTGCAGACTGTGTAGGACTCTATGTGACACACGCTTCACGTACTTTATCAAAGTACCTGGCTTACTTGTGTACCTTGTGGGAGGAAATGTGATTGGTTGCTTTTTGGTTTGATAATGTCGTGTTGGAAACACCGAGCGCTGCTACAACGCTCCCGTGTGAGAGTCCCACTATAGTCATCTCAGGGTATTTTAGCACTTCGGGTGGGAGTGGGGCTTTATTTAAAACGTAAGGAAGCGATGAAGCTAGATAATTGCACCAAAATGAGCTATCATGATTACTTCTTATAGAACAATAGAAACTACGACAGAACTGATCAACGCTGTACAACTTTCTAATCGTGTGATTGTTCTCATGCCAATGCTCGCCTGCTAATACTCAAAGGTGACTGTGTGTAGGAGTGAAGCTAAGAGCTACACTTACCTGGTGGACAGGTAAGAGGTTCATTAATGCATCCTGCTGAAAGAGTCACATTAAAGGCGGACACATCAGGATTGCTGCCAGGTTCTAACGGATCACTCTTCATGTCATTATCGGAGCAAATGCATTCTTTAAAACTTGAAACAAACTTTGATTTTTGCCTGCTGCTTTATAAAAACTTCATTGAGTTACAATGTTATGAAGCAAGTGATTAAAAACGAAAACGTGAAATTGCTCTTTACTTTCTCTGACAAGATGTTTCTCTACCTAGTCGATTCAGTTCATAAAATGCAAAAATGAACACTTTACTGTAATTGTGAATCCAATTTTATCCTCTTAACACTTTTTTCCCGCTATTGCGTTCCAACTCGCGCTAATTGTTTTTCCCATGTTGCTCCTGTCATGAAGCTTGTTAGAGAATTGCACTTTTGTACTAATATAAATGATCATCTCATCCCAAAGGAATGTTGGCAGGACTTGTGAGGTGTCGATCAGAACCGAACCCTCGTACGTGTCACGTAGCGGGTAAATATACCTGAGGTGTCAGAATGAGCTTTTCCTGCTGCAGGCATCCTGACAGTGAAACAATATAGCACCTTAAGTTTTTATGAAACCCTTAAGCTTCAATGCCACATTTGAAGAAAAAGCTGAAGGTTTAAAATCACCTGAGACATCTCATCATGGACAGAGGGTTGAATCTGATTGCTTGTTGACACGTTTTGTCCCCGCTGAGATCTGCAGGCAGTCAGAAGTGTCTTGTAAAGTGTTGTGTACCTGTCAGGAATCAGCCTTGTTTTGGAAGATACAGACGACATAATTCATCAGGCCGAGCCACGGGCTCTTGAAGAATGGAGAAGTGACAAAGTGGATTCTTTTGAGAATAATGATGGCTGTCGCCATTCTGAATGGATGGAGTGTCTTTCTGTGAGCTATCAAAGCCGGTTTCCAGTGCAGCGGAGCCCACAGGTGGGACGCGCCACACATCAATGTTGTGTCAAAGCGTCTTCAATATTGAGACATTTATATGAAAGTGCATCTTTGTAAGAGTTTTCTGTTATTGAACCACTCTACGGTCGAATTTAATGATTTTTTTTTTTACTTTTTAAAGATGACAATGGACCTGAAAAGGCTGGAGTCTGCGGTGCTCTTGTGTTCTTTTTTACGTGTTATTTTCTGCTCTGGTAGGTCCATCTAAATGTCTCTGGGCAGCAGCGTGTCTGTCAGCATGTTTATGAACAGACTCCGCATGTTCCTGCTGGAGACCGAACACGTGCTATTTAGCACCTCAGAAAAAAAGTAAATAGGTTACACTCATGCTGCTGCCATTCCTCCCCGCAACATTCCTCATTATTTTGAACTATTCTTGGTTTTGGTTGCCAGGTTTGAATGTCAAATGTCAACGTTTATTTCATCTTGAGCTGTGCAAGGAACTGCTGTCGTGCGGTTGGGTTTTACTCTCTCGGACAGTGTGATGAGTCTCATTCACATTCTGTCCAAAGCTGGCATCATTTGCATGAGAATAAGCCCAAACTCTGCAAACGTGACACGTCCCAGACAAGGGATCACAACTCGGCTGTCATATTAGGCCGGTAAATTCAGGTGACATGGATCCAGTGTCCTCATCTGGGCCAACCTGACAGTGGTTCATGTTCTCTGCTGTCTTTTATGTGAGGGGCTTTGTGAGTGGGGGAGGGGGGGGAGGGTGCTTTTAATCAGCATGACGAAACCTGCCACCCCCCAGCATACACACACACACACACACACACACACATACGTGCACACATGAGAGTGGGCACATACTGAGGGGCAGTGGGCTGGCCGTTATGCCATCATTAGTCCAAGCCTACACGGCAAGCTCCTGACACATGTCGAAGGAGCCTCGTTCGACCTACAGAAGCTGCATCCGCATTATGCAAAGGCAGGAGTGTCTATACGAGCGCTGCGACTGTCAGGGGCTTGAAGAAGAACTGAGGGAGGAAGTACAGAGGCCCGCGCGGGGAGAGAGGGGGGGGGGACGAAGGAGAGAAGCTGCAAATCAATAAGAGGAGAAATCTATTTTAAGTCGTGATTATGAGCTGAAGAGTCTCAACTTATCTGAATAAATAAAAAAGTTGGCCTTTCATGCGGAGATGTTGAGGGAAGAATGTTTTAAGCACCACTTTAATTTCACCGTGTCCGTGGTTTACTGGGTACAACAGAGATCTATCTATCTATCTATCTATCTATCTATCTATCTATCTATCTATCTATCTATCTATCTATCTATCTATCTATCTATCTATCTATCTATCTATCTATCTATCTATCTATCTATCTATCTATCTACTATACATAGTTCCTCTATTAAAGTACTTTTTCATTAGGAACATTATTATGAGTGTGAGATTTACAAAGAAAAAGTACACGTGTGTTTGTTTTATCAAATCTTGCCTCATTCATTTAATTAACAAAGGTGCAACACCAACACAGTCCGTGTCGGCTAATGTAATCGTCATAACTAATATCAAATGTTACTGTGGATTTTCACAGGATAAATTAGACCGCATTCACTGTGTGAATGACAGTTTTAAGGCACCACCTCATGCATTCAATCATACGTCTAAGATTTTCAGGTGAGTCATTCACAAAGAGTAAAGCTGCTCTCACCGTTTATTTCGGCTCTCTGGATCTTTACAAATCCGATAAAAAGCTCTATCTGTTCCCCTTTTTCTAAGATTCTGGCACTCAGAGCACCATGGCTATCCTACATCCGTACCGTTTACCAGCACCCGCTTCAGCTATACTGCCATGATGACATTATTTACGTTCTAAAGTGGTGCATGCTGGGAATTCTGATGTCATGGTCCAGAGCTATATAAATGGCAAATTATGCAAATTAGGTCATGACGTTATTTAGTGACTTTGAGCGACTTTTAGGACAGCCAATAGCCATTTTCCGTCCTGAGGACTTGGCAACACTGGCAGCTAGCCTCGCTAGCGACGTACAGCTGACAAAGGTAGCGGCTAGTGCTCTGCAGCCCTCATTGGCCTCATTTCATGGATAGATGGACAGACTTGAGGTAAAATTCGTTAGAATCATATATAAGCATCAGTGAAGTTAAGCTAGAACTGGTAGCTTGTGGTTACTGAGATAGGGTGGGTGTTCTCCACCACCCAAGGGCGAAACTTTAGTTTCAGAGGTGGGGGGGACACAAGTAGGAACGGCAAATTTGTGCGTGTAGCTGTAGCGTGGATGTGCAGTGTGGCTTTGTAAGACTATGTGTGTGTGAATGCGAACAATCAAACAATTTTAATATGCATTTACTTTTTTAGACAATTTTACTTTTTTTTTTTTTTTTGCCCGTTTTGGGAAAATGCTGGGTCTGCATTCTTGGCCAGGCTTGATTTTTCATTTTCAAAAGCTTGGGCACAGAAAAAACATAGGATTCCATTGACTCCTTGTTTATAATGGAGCCAAGGAAATTCACAGTATCCATTCTCTTGATCTTAAGGTTTTGTTGCTGAGATGCTGTTCTACAATCACTTTTGGGCTAACATGGTTGGGTCAGTACCTTCGCACTGGGTGTCTTGATGATTCGCAATTACAGGCTGAGCCTACCGTTAGTTTTTAAACTATAAAAAGTGGGGGGGACAAAAACATGATTTTGAAAAGTGGGGGGGGCATGTCCCGCCTGTCCCCAGTGGAAATTGCGCCCATGCCACCACCTGACCTCCAGGCTGTTTTGGCAGAGGTGGGTAGAGTAGCCAAAAATTGTACTCAAGTAAAAATACTGTTACTTCAGAATAATATGACTCAAGTACAAGTAAAAATTAGTCATCCAAATAATTACTTGAGTAAAAGTAAAAAAGTATTTGGTGAAAAAACTACTCAAGTACTGAGTAACTGTTGAGTAACGTCTGATTTATTTTTTTAACACAACCATTCAAACAGACAAAAGTACAAAATAATCATCTTCAGCAAATTAAATCAATAAAATAAATTACAATTAATAAAAAATAAAAAATAGCTTAAATTAAAATAATCTTAAAGTAAATTCAAGTACTTTAATACATAATAAAATAACAGAATAAAAAAAGTTAATTAAGCACCTGTAGTACAAAATTTCAAGCCTTTGTACTTTTCTTTTTTAACCAGGCAGAACTAGAACAAGCCCATGAACTCATAGAAACTCTGTGTGTGTGTGTGTGTGTGTGTGTGTGTGTGTGTGTGTGTGTGTGTGTGTGTGTGTGTGTGTGTGTGTGTGTGTGTGTGTGTGTGTGTGTGTGTGTGACAAAACATGCAAAAACAAACATTTTTCCTAAAGAATCACTCAGTGATGTCATGAGATTGACGCGTACGTGGATAAAAGGGATAAAAGAAAAGTAACGAGCTCAACGTAGCCTAATGTAGCGGAGTAAGAGTAACAGTTTCTTCTTCACAAATCTACTCAAGTAAAAGTAAAAGGTATAGTGATTCAAAACTACTCCTAAAAGTACAACATTTCCCAAAACTTACTCAAGTAAATGTAACTCGTTACTACCCACCTCTGTATTTTGGCCCACTTATTTGCCCATTTTTGGATTGACCTGGTGGGTTAAACTCCTAACAAGATGGCACCTCTCATAGGTTTGAAAAAGAAAAAAAAAACACTATTTATTGTTGAAATCGTAGCATGTTGAGGGAGTTGGGTGTACGTTCCCAGCACACCCCAGAATGTGTCCTAGTAAAGTTTATCATAGTCATTTCTACTGATGTTTTTACTGCATCGTGAGTGAAAATGCTCTTACAGTTTGTAACCTCCCGAGGAGCCACACTGACACGCCGCTTTAAAAGGAAATACAGTCAACACTTGTGAGACCACGACATCTTTTGGCATTCAGAGAACATAAACAACCTAATTCCTGTCTCTCAGTTTAGTTGTTGAAGGACATTGCCTGACAGATTTTGTAATAATAAATGTGTAGTTGTCAACACCATGCAGAACTGGTAATAAGTTCAGCTGCAGAGCATCGACAGCGGCTACCACTCACCTTTGCCAGCTGTAATCGAAGATCATGACACAGAGTTGGAGGAAATTTACGACTTAGAAGCAGCTAATAAAGAGACTGTGTTCTGTTTACGATGGCACAAAGTTAGCGGGTAGGTTTTGTTCTTGAAAGTGCTCTTGTCACTCCCTTTGAAAGTCGATGTTTGAGAGGCAGCTGCTCTCTCCTCTTAGTGGAACTTTGTTGCATCTTTTACAGGAATGTGAAAGTAGGACGTTCAGGTCTTTTTTCACCTCTGCCTCTGGGTGATGTCACACAGGGTTTGCCCAGCTTTATTTATACAGTCTACGGCTTTAACAACCCGAGCCAGTTTAACGCATGACTCGTGTAGAGATTGCCTCTCACAGAACTGCAGGTAAAAAATGAACTTGTTTGCTGTCTGTGTTCTCAGGGTAGCAACTGTATGCTCTCTCCACCATGATTTAAGGGTTGTTGAGGGGAAATTAAAGCTTTTGCAGCCAAAAGGATTAATATAGAGGTGCAAAGCTGTAGGACAGGTCTCAAAAGAGGTGCACCCCACGGAAGAGAGTGGTGGAGTTTAGCCAAGAGGAAAAAGAAATGCTAAGGCGTCATGATGTACTGTACTCTATATCAGTGATATTTTGTAGAAAAATCATTAAAGGAGCATGAGGCTCCTTTTAAGAAATGAAACTCTCTAGCGCCACCCTTCACCACGACGGCCGTTGGGGGTACTGCAGCCAACAGTGAAGCCGGCACAGGAGAACGGGGAGAACGCACATGCAGCGTCATGTGACGTCACATCCGCCGCCCAGCGCGGGAAATTCGGGACCAAATTGCAGCACATTTTGCAGCACACAGCCTGTTCAAGGCAAAGGAGAGATACACTAGAGGGCTCATTCTTTTGGGTTTGGAACGCTTCATCTGACATTATTACTAGAAAACTTAAAATGTATACGGATTTTTTTCATAAATCTTGCCACAATCCGGCCTCAAGCTCCTTTAAGATTTAAGGAAATTGTGTCAAGTTAAAAAAAAAAGGACAAAAAAGAGAGGGAAATTTAAAAAAAACTGACTGAACTTAAACTCCAAATACACCCTCTTCGTGGGGGCGGGTGCACCTGCCCGCGTCGGCGGCCGGGGCGGCTCTGTCACTCCGGGCGGGCTGGCCCCCTGCCGGGTGGGGGTCGTTGGCCTGGAGGGTGAGGGCCTCCTGGCCAGGGTGAGGGCCCCCCCCCCCCCCTCGGCCACCGCCGAGGGGGGGGGGGGGGCACGCATACACACACATAGACATACACACTGGCTTGTTCACCTGCATGCTGGCTCTGTAGTTTTTGGGGTTAGGTAGCGGTAGCTTAGCTCAGACTGCGATCAGATCTCAAGATTTGGGTCGATTGCTGTTATTGTTTTGGTTGGCTCCGTGCCGGTTCCATGTTTTGTTTGTGGTTTTTTGTTGCAGATTTCCAGTGCTTGACGTGTGTCTCCGTGTGTTCCTGCTTCCTGGATTGGCAGTGGATGTCGTCAGCCCCCCCCCCCCCAAAAAAAAAAAAAAAAAATCACTGGGTTTGTATGTATATATTTATGTATGTGTATGCATATGTATGCGTATATATATGTATATATATTAAATATAGTAATAATGCACATATATATACCTTTGGTTTCTACCTTCATGGTATCAATCATGGTATAAATATATGTGCAGACAAGGTGAAAAAAAAAAAAAAAAAAAAAAAAAAAAAAACTCCAAATACACTAATACAGCTGTTCTCGGTCCATTCACATCACATGAACCAGCAAAGAGACAGAGAATGATCTTACTGCTTCTCCTGTACATGTAGACCTTTACTGGTATAAATTATTACATGCTTAGGTGAATCATATCAGCTACTAATAGGATAAGTTCTGTGTAACGTCCCCTGTTCAATAAACGATTTTCCTTGAGATGTAATGTTTTAGCGTTTGTAAATGCTACATGGCAATATTATGCTTTCACTTTCTAAACTTTATATTTTAAGAGACATAGGAGTCCACTGGGGGCTGGCTCTAAAAGTGATTTTCTTTCAACTCCATATAAAAATGTTCAATCTTGTTGCAAAAATCCTGTTTAAACCTGGCTCGCAACATGGTTTTGTACTCCAGAGAGTTGTGTATTTAACATGACAGCTGTACAGCAGGTGGTTTTCCTGGTCCCTTATTAGATAAAAGTATAGAAAACCACACATTAATGCATAATTAGGCACATTTTCTTTTGATTTACTGTGCTGTCAAATGGTTAGCTTTCACTTAAGCTACTTGGCACCTTTAGTGAATTTGACTTCTGAGTTGGGCAGCACGGTGGCTTCGTGGTTAGCACTGTTGCCTCACAGCGAGAAGATCCACGGTTCGACTCCCAGGCCCGGCAGGAGTCTTTCTGTGTGGAGCTGCCATGTTCTCCCCGTGCTTGCATGGGTTTCCTCTGGGTAATCCGGCTTCCTCCCACGGTCCAAAAACATGCACGCTAGGTTAATTGATGATTCAAAATTGCAAAAGGTGTGAGTGTGTCTGGTTGTGTGTTTATATGTGGCACTGCGATGGACTGGAGACCTGTCCAGGGTAAACCCCTGCCTCTCGCCTGAAAATGAGCTGGGAGAGACTCCAGCAGACCCCTGTGACCCTGCAAAGGATACAGCGGGTATAGATAATGGATGGACTTCTGAGTTTTGGAAAAAGACCAGACAGATTATAATAACTCTTATTTTAAAGATAACAAAGCTTGTTGTGCTGTTAACTTTACTAAAAGACCACTGCGGCTGGTTTTCACGTGACTGCAGCTACCCCTTGTCCCTGGTTGAAGGCTACTAGCTTAGTGAAGGACGTCAGCTGTTCTGCCTCGAGCTCATCACCTCTTGGACCAGCATGATCCTCCAATCAAGTGATCGTTGCCGCATATCATTTCTGAGCCTTCATCCAAAACGAGTGCTGTAATATCCCTTTGCAGTGCAGTAGAAACATTTGAAGCTGAACAAGCTAAGCTAACATACCTCACTTTTCATGCCCTGGGTGTTCGATCTGGCTTGGAGGCCCGCTGGGTCTGCCCATAACTGGGGCATCAAGGCGCTGGGAAGCTTCAAAAGCACTTCAAAACCTATGAGTGACATCACAGGAGGGTTTCTTTTCATACATATCATTGTGTGGGCTGGCACTTATCCCAGCTATCACCAGGTAAAATGTGCACTGTGATACACTAGAGACAGATTGCCAGTTGCTTAAAATTATGTTTTTTTTGCATCAAAAAGAGCAACGTCTTCTTCCCAGACTCAGTGCATTTTTTAAAAGAACATAGGCCTAAGTTCTTGATTTAGCATTTTATTCTCAAACCTAAATGTCCCTGTTTGTGGAGACAAACAAGTAAAAGTTTACAAGGGTCTTGAAGCAAAGGAATCATAATAAATTATCTTGTTATCTGTGTTCCTCTTCTTTGCCATCAAACAGCTGTCCAAAGAATTTAAGGTCTTTTAGAGATGTGGTAATATAAGAGCCAATAATCCACTAAATGCCCAAAGTGAAGGGGAAAGTCACTTCTGCAATTCCAAAGATAAGATTCTGCCTTCATTGCTCACGTCAATACAGTGATTTAGCACCAGGCCCTACCAGTCCTTTGTCACCAAGGCACTGCAGTCTCTCTCCATCAGTTGCCAGGGGGATGGACTGAGATTTCTTTTTTTTTTTTAAACAATAAAGCTAAATTCATTGCCAACAGCACATGGTCCAATGGCTCATTGGCTCATGAATATGAATATACATATAAATAGACAAAATGAGGAGGCAGATGAATGTTGGGCTGTCACTTTTGCCTTTCCTAACATCTCCACTGAGAGTTAACCATGTCCTGGATCCAAAGTGCATCCAACTTCCTGCAAAGTCACAAAAGGCTTTCTCCTTCCTCCCTTTGTTACTGTGTTAAAAGCAATCCACATAGTGTAATGCTACTTTTTTTCTAGCCACAGATTCAGTCGCTACCATGAGCATATGTTTGACATTTTATTAATTAACGGTTATCTAACAATAGTGATCACGGTAGGAATAAGAGTGACAGAAAAATGACAGGAGGGCGTTGGAGGAGCGGCGAGATGGTGACAAGTGTGGACTCTGCACAAAACTGCATTAGTATGACGAGTTAGTTTAATGAGCCAAACACACGCAAACAGCTGTTTTCACAGAAAAGACCGGCTGGATCCCAACAGATCTCATCTGAGACCATTAACAGTCAACCACAGAGATGTGTATCTTCTGATGTGAATGCTAACGCTGCTAACAGCACAACGTTGACGTTGGATCACTGAAACTGGAACTACGTAAGGACTCTTAAAATTTAACTCATACTTTGTTTGCATTATCAACATGAATATACATATAAATCTTTGGAATCTGTAGACGAAACTGCAGATTTTGGGATGGGTTGACTGGAACCTTCCTGGTTACCGTCCGATGATCTGGTACCATTGTGCCCCCCAGATGGAAGAATGCCAACCAATATGAGCTTAAACTGAATTTCTTGGGGAATTAAAAGCTTAGGAGGCTCTGAACTTCCTAAAAGGTAATGACAAGAGGACAAAGGTAATTGGTTTTGGTCCAGGTGTCGCTGGTGGGTCGGGACATGGGCCATCGAGCAGACTGGATGGTCAGATCAGAGTCGAGGTGAAACCTGGTTTCTTTTAGCTGAAACAATTGGGGACAATTTAAAAAAATCTGTTTAGAAATGTAATTTGCATTTTTATTACAACTCTGGCTGGATTAGTGTAATTTTTTGTATGTTGGTGTTTGCCCGTCCTCTGTCAGCTGGTGCCTTTAACTGAAACACGGAAGATGGAGCACATTACTCACGCTTTGTCCTCACAGCACTGGCTGCCAGTCCATTTTAAGAGTTAATTTCAAACTTCTTTTGTTTTTTTAAATGTTGAAATGGCCCGCCCTGCCTCTCTGAGCTGCTGCACTTCAGTTCCCCGCTCTGCCCCAGGATGTACCGAGGACGCAGCAGAGGCTCCGGGGAAACAAGGCTTTTGCTGTTCCAGCTCCACAATTCATGACCAACATACCTTAGACACCTTCCTCAAAGGTCGTTTTTAAATACGCTCTGTATAAGTATAATTATAATTCCAGCTGTACAGTGAGATGATCATTCTGAATTTGACGATAGCTTTGATTTTTACACTTTCACAATTTGTGTAATGCACTTTACTTTCAAAACGATGACCTTCCAGTGATGCTTCAGTTGGTATTAACATGAAATATTAATATCCACCTCATAACGGTGATGGAACACATTCTAATACCAAGTTTAAATGCAAAGACCTGTTGAATAGCTACATAACAATGGTATAAATCAGACTATTGAATCAGCTGAGTTCCCTTTTCCTTTCAGAAGAAACTAATACTATGATATAACGTATCTGTTTTATTATTATTTTTATGCCGTTTTCAGAAGCCAGCATGAGTGCTGCACACCTGAACACCAGGAGACGAAGCGAGAGGACTTTATTAACCATAAGTGTAAACAAACAATTCAGTCTCAAAGCCAGACCACGCTTTCTTTGTAACCCTGAAAATAGAGAGAAGTGTGTCATTTTATGCATGAAAACTCTTCTGAAAGTCTAATAAAATACAGTACTTTATTTTATCTTCAATCAACAACAAATGTTTAATTTCAAAGCTTGACTTCATTTTTGTTTCAAAGTGTTTTCCTTTAAACTGATAAATTGTTTCAACGTGTCTTCTGACAGGAAGTGCTTTGAAAAAATCTGGACAATAATTCCAAGTTTTGTTCATTAGAACCTTCTTTATCTTTAAATCTTATGTTATCCTTGTGTTTTTCTACTGAAGTGATGACATGGGACGTTTATTGTGAAACGCAGCTGGTGAAGCATAATTTGAAGCTTCAGGTTCTTCTGGGGAAACTGCACTTATGGCTCTTGTCACGCAGTCCCTGTCCTGCACACATGGTGAGCAGAAGCTCTGCTGTGTTTGTCAAGACACTCACCAAACTCAGCTCTCCAGCTGCTGGTTTAACGCCCACATTTTCAGTATCTGGCTTGCTTCTCCACAGCCGTGGGAGTACAGTATATAAGCATGACATCTACAATGGCCTTACACATTGAGATTGAGTTCCTCGTGCTGTCTGTTCATGTCGCTTCTTACCTTCAGTCTGAGTTGAGCCAACCCCGCTGCTGGAAAAGAGATGTGACAAAACCAGGGGGAAGGGAAGCAGGAAACTAGGCAGAGCAAAAGCTGATCTGCCACTCAGTGACAGCCGTTTTGACAATCACAGGCTGTCATCACTTTCTGATCAGACATGTCAGCAAGAAATACGGCAACACGACAGCTCTGCAGAAGGAACAACCACCACCCCCCGATCCCACCCCAGCTCTCCTCGCTGCATACAGATATTCAGGGTTGTGTTATTTATGTACACATATATCACAAAGAGACATGCAAACACATCAAAAGTGTCAGAAAGTGCTGCATACCCACCTGAAGAGTAAAACATGCTGGGCTACATACTATGGAACAGGGTAATTTTCTGATAGCGAAGGAAGTAAAAGTGTGTTGGAACTACTCAAATGAATAATCTTATCCTTGAGTCTTGTCGCTGAAATCCTGGCCAAGAATCTGGTTTTTTATTCAGCCCTCTCAATGTAAAAATAATAAATCCAGAGTAAATCTCCCGCTCACTGTCAACGACTCAGTGTTTGCCATTTGAAACGAAACCAGAACTAAAATCTGCAATAATTTGGAAGCTCAATGAAGCTCACACCAAGAAAGTTCTGTTCAATAGATCCAATTATTACACTCTGTCCAAACAGAGCAAAACAAGAAACAAAGAGATGAAATAACATCTGTCATGTCGTCTGAACAGAAATGCCAGTCAGAGGAGCCAAGCTGCCATCTGTAGGAGTGATGGAAATAGAAGGGGATCTCAAATGCATTTTTGTCTGAATCATTTCAAGACACAAAGAAGTGGGAGGACCGTGTCTTACTCCACTATTTGTAGTGAAAAATGAGTCCGATTTAGTTTTCTGTTGTTTTAGATATAGAATTACAGTCATCTGTTTAATACACAAATTAGATTTATTCCAGCTGACAATAGTAACATGTTTTTGGAATATATATTCAGCAATATTCAAGACAGAAATGTAATTATTACCGTCAGTGTTGTAGTTGCTCCAGGATCTTTTTTGGTGCGAAGCTACATCAATTTACCGCAAAGCAGATTGAGCGGGAATTAAAGTCAAGAACAAAAATACCATAGAGAATCCGGTCAATTTTCTAAATAAAACCTGAGGCCACGCTTACACATAGCCGGGTATTTACAAAAACTGATATTTCCCCCTCTACGTTTTGAAAAATCTCTTCATTTACACAAACCCACATACAGTAAATACACTGTTAAGGTGCTATGAGCAGCCAAACCTACAGGGGGCAGTGTAACGAGAAGATAAAGTCATGCTAGCCAATCAGAATCCTGGAAAAAAACATCAACAAATGACACATGTAACTTCCAGTTACTTCCAAGATGAACGATAGTCTTTCGTTTGGAGTGACAGAGAAGTGGAGTTACTTTTAAGTGTGACTTTAGAATATAAAACAGGTAAAATACAAGAGAATATTGACGGTGACCAAACAAATCGTAAACACAGGTCGCACACATGACGCTGGTGGCGTTTCTGATGCATAATGTGACATTCTGAAGCCTAAATGTCCGTTTCCCTCTGTTTACAAGCAAACGTGAAGACGAAGTTTTTGCAAATCTCCACTTTGTCTAAATTGCAAAAGTTCCTTTGTGCCACTTCAAGCACTTACATTTTTCTCTATTCTTAATCTTGCTTTCAATGCTTTGCTTTTTCCCACAACAGATCATCTTCAAACAAAGTGCCACAAAATGTTTGAGGTTTACTATGTTTCAGCAAGCCTGTAAGTTTTATTTAAATCCAGCAATTTGAAAATCAATATTTTGGCTATTTTTGGCAGTTTGTCATATCAAGAGTTTACTGGCCTAATTGTATGTGCGTTTTGTTTCAAAGGATTAAATGGCCAGATTTATCAGAAATGTGCAAAGGTTTCAACTTTTATCTTAACACTTGTAGGCTTCTTAAAACTATTGCTCACTTGCTTTTTTATCGTCCTCTTAAAGCTGCTAGATCAGGGGTCGGCAACCCAAAATGTTGAAAGAGTCATATTGGACCAAAAACACAAAAAACAAATATGTCTGGAGCCGCAAAAAATGAAAAGTCTTGTATAAGCGTTAGAATGAAGGCAAATGGCGAAAGGCGAAATGTCGAGAAAAATTTTGAAATGTTGGGAAAAAAGTCGAAATGTCGAGAAAAAAGTCAAAATTTCGAGAAAAAAGTCAAAATTTCGAGAAAAAAGTTGAAATGTCGAGGAAATAGTTAAAATTTCATGAAAAAAGTCTAAATGTCGAGAAAAAAGTTGAGATTAATGTTGAAGTACAATCTCCAGAAAAAAGTCGAAATGTTGAGAAAAAAGTCGAAATGCCTAGAAAGAAGTTGAAATGTTGAGAAAAAAGTCAAAATTTCAAGAAAAAAGTTGAAATGTCGAGATTAATGTTGAAGTACAATTCCGAGAAAAAAGTCGAAATGTCGAGAAAAAAATTGAAATGTCGAGATTAAAAAGGAAAAGAAAAAGGAAGAAAAAAAAGAGAAAAAAAGGAAAAAAGAAGAAAAAAAAAGAAAAAAAGAAAAAAAATGAGAAAAAGAGGAACAAAAAGAGAAGAAAAGAGAAAAAAAAAGAAAAAAAAGGAAAAAAAAAGGTCAAACATTTTTGAAAAAGCTCCAGGGAGCCACTAGGGCTAAAGATCCACATGCGGCTCTAGAGCCGAGGGTTGCTGACCCCTGCGCTAGAGCTTCCTAACAGAAGTTGGACCCGGTTGTCCAGTGGTGTGGCAGGCGTGGCTCTATAAACATCCATTTGATTATGTCCCCTCTGAGGTCACCACCTGCTAGGAATGAATAAATGAACCAACACACCAAAAAACCTCAGCACAATGATCTACGTGAATCAGAGCGGTGCGACACCGTCTAGTCCCGGAGCTTTTGTCTTGTTCTGTTGTTTTTTGTTGCTCGCGCTAACAGCAAAACAAACAAGCAAGCGCAGCTCCCGCAACCTTGTGAGTGACTGTTAGCCTTCATCTCATTTCCTTTTGATTCCTTTTCCTCCCACTCAGGCATCACTTCGACACACATCAGCCTCGTGTAACAACCCCGCTGTTTGATGATCCCGTGTTAAGCGCTCGGCGGCTGAGGACGTTGTTTGTGGTGTCTCGCTGTGTCAAGGTGTTTGCAGATATTAAGTGACTGTTACACGGAGACTAATTAAAAAGGTGCATTTCAAAAGCACTAAATGAATATGCAAATGTCCTGCGTCTGTGCCTCGTTTTCTGAAGTGGTGATAACAATGTGGCTCTAAGCTCTTCCCTTAACTGTAATTTTCTTGATCCACCGTGACAAACAAACAGAAACGATAATCCTATTATTTTTTTAATGGCACAGTTTTGTTTTCTCAAGGCAGTTGATGAGAGAAGCTTTTTGTTCTGCGCTGTTTTCTTCACCGTCACTGACAGAACATAAAAATCAATTTTCAGCCATTTGTGCTTCAGTTAACACTTTTTTCAAAATAATTCTGGCATCTTTTTGTCTTCTTTGGGATGTGTGTGTGTCCTTATACTGGACGGCTAAATAAACAGTTTTCTTCTCCAGGGCAGAAGTTACGTTAAGTAGCTTAGCATCACAGTGGCCCATTATTATTTATCATTTTTGATTGTTGTGGAAAGGATACGTCCATTTTTTTTTTGGAGAACCTTTTCCAAACCTTGACACTTGAAACCTTGACACTTGAAACCTTGACACTTGAAATATAATGATGAATTCCTCATTAAAACACGTTAAGTGCCTTGACTCAATTGTGAAGGCCACATAGTGCACTATGCTTTATTAAGGTCAAACATTTCCTTCTAAAAACATCAAAACAAATGCAATTTGTTTTGATGTTTTTACTATTTTCATCAATGAAGTACTGTACGCTGCATTCTTCCAGGATTGCAGTGTGGGAGGCATGTCTGACATTTTCTGTAGCTGCCTCTCTGTTCAGGGTCATAAAGATGGACTGGAGCGTATAGCAGCTCTGTGTGGGTGAAGGGCAGAGCTGCACCCTATAGGTGGCCAGTCTATTGCAAGGCCACATATAGACAAATATATTGCATCTTCTTCTATTTGAATTCATCCAACTATGTACATACTGTATAGCCTTGCCAGCTGTAAGTGTTCACTTCATAAGAAACCTCTCCCAGGAACCTGGGGTCGGATTCACAAATATGTTCTTAGGAACGATCTTAAGAAATGTCTTAAGATCTAAAATTAAGAAGTTCATAAGAAAGTTCTTAAGTGCAATTCCTCAATATTTTCTTAAGAACTGTCTTAAGAACTGTCATTTCTTACGAATTTCTTATTTTTCCTACTTAAGAACTTCTTAAAATATGTCATTGCATTGCACGCACCAACAAACAACATTTATACAGATAGTTTGGGTCTTAACCGTCAGCCACTCACTAAACATGGAGAAGGAGAAAAAGAGATGCAGGAACTTTTCAAGGCAGGAGCTTGTGATGACGTGATGACGGAATTTTAAGGAACTGACAGTTAACTACCACACTAACTAACATGCTAACAAACAGTTAACAGGCTCTTTGTGTTATTCATTACAAAGTATATCCTCAAACTATGACCTACTAGTCTAAACTTGTCTAAAATGTGTTGAAAAAGGTGATATTAGAGTCTTACCTTTTCACAGAAGACATTTTAAGACAGGTCGAGGTTGTCTTAAAGTTAAGAAAAAAGTCAAGAACAAATTTGAGAACTTTTATTTCAAGAATACCATTTATTCTTAAGTTTTTTCTTAAGAAGAAACTTAAGAAGAAAGTTCAGAAAATACTTAATAACTTTTTTGGAGAATATGACTTCTTCTCTTTTTTCTTCTTAAGACTGAACTTAAGAAAAAAATGACACTTAAGAATATTTTTTTTCTTAAGAATGTTTTGTGAATCCGGCCCCAGGTCTGGCAGCCCTCCCAATACTGGACTTACAGAACTAATCCACTCATGCGGGAGTTTCCAACACCGATATTCAAAACAGCCACGTTGTTCTGATCGGTTGTATGCCTAGCCAGTGATGTCCTGGTGCTGGTTCTTCTGCACCCGTTGGGTCCAAACAGAAGAGCCGGGCTGGTTTGTTTGTTTGTGACTGAAGAGGATCAGATTAGCATGGCTAGCCAGGCTGTGAATATTTTACTTTTGAGCCCTCATACCACTTTGTGAAAATCAGAGAAAAGTTTTGTTTTGTGAGGAAGCATGTTGCTTATGCCTCAAGGAGAGGAGTTTAAGTGTCTCTGTGTCTTAATAACGAGTGAAGGGAGAATGGAGCAGAGGGATCGGGGTGGCATCTGTGGTAATGGAGACTCTTCACTGGCCTGTCGTTGAGCCACAAGGCAAGTCTCTCTGTCGACCGGTTGCTCTACATTCCTACTCTCCCCTATGGACATGAACGTGGGTAATGACCGAAAGCACAAGATTGCAGATACAAGAAGCTTAAAGGGGACCTACAGTATTATGGCATCTAATACCTATTTTAAACAGGCCTTGAATGTCTTAAAAACAAGCTTTTGATTGTTTTTTCTATATAAATTAGAAATTCAGCCTCTGGGCCATGTCCCTATCTTTACCGTTTCTAACTTCATTCTCTATGCAGGATTCTGAGTGGGCGGGGCTATGATAAATCAAATCAAATCAAATCAAATCAAATCAAACTTTATTTATATAGCACTTTTCATACAAATAATGAAACACAAAGTGCTTAACAGAAAAAAAAAAAAACAAGAAAAGCAAATAAACATAAAACTTATTAATGCTACCCCCCATCAGCCTTTACACCATGTCATGCATGCGATGCGAGCGAGCGTCAGCGACAAAATCAATTCCATTGCTTTATTTTCTATTGGACTGTCCTAACTGTCCTCAGCGACGCAGCGCCGTTTTGAGCTGAACATTTGTCGGATGCCCTGCTTCTATTTTCTTCCTGTCACTCGCGTTGAAAGCCGGTTGAAAGCGCTGTAGGAAACAGTCACGTATGAGGAACGGCTGATCCAGTTAGTTGAAATGAGAAGTTATCTCTATGATACCTCCTCATTTCACTACAAAAACCTCAATAAAGTGGCAGCTGCTGGAGGGAGATGGACAGAGAGCGTCCGATGTCACGCAGTGCTACGTGATAGTTGGACGCTCATGCAGTTACACGGTTTTATAGTTGTGGGCGTGGTTTGCAATTTGGTTACGTAACGAAAATGCACCGAATCTGAACGGCTCGTAGATCCACATCACACTGGACGGCTCATCCGGGCGGCTGTACAGACACTGCAGAATTTGGTTTCTTTCCTCCTTCTCTGAGTTGGCAGGCTGAGGGGAGACCACTTTATATATGTTAAAGAAGGAAAAACCTGTTTTTCATAATAGGTCCCCTTTAAGTGAGTTTCCTCAGGGTGAGAAGTCATCCGGCAGGGACTCGGACTAGAGTCCCTGCTTGTTCACATTGAGATAAGCCAGTTGAGGGCGTTCAGGCATATGGTGAGGATGCCTCTAGATGCCTCTAGATGCCTCCCTAGGGAGGTGTTTAGGGCGTGTCCAACCAGGAGGAGGCCAAGGGACTCAGAACATGCTGGAGAGATTATTCTTCCCTGTTAGGGTTAGGAACACCTCAGTATTCCCCTCAGAGAGGCCAGAGGATGTTCTGGGGGGAGGGACGTCTGACACCCCAGCAGATAAGCAGAAGTTAATGGATGGCATTTGGGGGTGACCATAGCAGGTAGAGTTAGTTGCCTACCAGCCAGAAAGATACCAGATGGATTCCAGATCAGTCGTGGTGTTCCTGGTCAGAATACTGTACCCCAAATCCCTGAACGTTGCCCCTACAAAGGGAAAAGCTGAAGGAATGTGTTTCAGTTGTTTTAATCATGTTTCCTGGGTGGAATCCGGGTGGAACATTTTGGTGGGGTTGTTGCCACCTTTCATGCATACATGTCTGAGAATGGAACAAGAACTGCAAAGACAAGTTGCATGTGTGTGGTTTTAGTTAAATGATCACTAATATAATCTTGTAGTTCTCTAAAATATTTTGAAACAACCTTAAATGTATCACTTTAATCAATTTCCGTTTACATATAAAAATGTATATGAACAGAGTTATTAGTATTTCGCATTTATTTCATTTAAAATGCCTGTAAATCTGAATTAATTCTGTTTTGGTGGTCAAAGACAGCGCTGTGGATGTAACCTGTGGCTTTGCAGGCGAGACTCCAGCACTTTGTACCTCCGTTATTCACCCCAACCATCTGCTGCCGTCTCTCATCTCCTTTATAAATGCAGCACTTCATTCACATGCAAAAATTCATACTGACATACTGCCGGTGAATGTGATCCAGTAAGTGATTCCATCAGGGTTTAAGCAGTTTGTCTGCATCAGTCTTGCCTGTCAATTCATACTTAAAATTGTTGTGCAACCAGAATCATGTTCACATCTGCTGTCCTTGCAAATCTTGCACAGTTGACCTTTTCCAGCTCGGAGCTGAAGTACTGAAGTGTGCTCAGGTAGAGGTTGAAGTATCTGGAACAATTTGTAAGCAGAGACTTTGTTTGTATTGTTCTGTCAAGATGTCAAAAAAGGTAAATCTGGTGTCAAAACGCTTTGAAATGCGGCCAGCATGTCCGTATTTCTGTCCCAGAGACTTGTATGCAATAGTAAAACAGGTAAAACCTCAAACACGGTTTTGACAGCCACCTCTCACCCTCCTGAGTTCATACAAATGGCCACTCATGTTTGCATTCAGCAGCAGCGGTCGCAGCTGTTCAGACGTCTGACAGCACATCCAGAGTTCAGCAACCTTGTCCGCGCTGACAGCTACTGCTATGAAGGACACCGGCGGAGAAGGGCCTCCAGCTGAGCCTCTGTTTTTAAAAACACAACGAGCATGCTTTCTTTTCAAACACACAAGATGTTCAGGTAAGAAACTTGACTGCACTGATCAATCCCACTGGGAATGCAAAGGTACGTGGTTGATATGTGCTGCAAGAAACACCAGAAAAATTCAGCTTCTTCAGTTATGAGTAACTTTTAGGAAATACGTTAAGCCATAAAAGAACTCAAAACTCTTAAATGAGCACAAAATGTCAACTGTAGAAGCGGGATAACTTCAAGAAACACTCTTGGCGTGATTGCCTTTTTTCCTGATGCCAACTTATGGCACATTTATTTTCTAATACCTGAACTAAATGCCTTGAATTTCAAAGGCGCATAAATGTGCCAACCATTATTATTTTCTTTGCAGTGTGCCGTAATCAGTGAATAGTGCCATTAAAAGAAGAAAAAAAAGCCAGCTTGGATAAACAGCACTGAGTGCTTATGTTGACAATGTAGGAGTTCATTTTTGAAAATTTTACCTTCTCCCCTAAAATGAAGTAAAGTCAACATGTAATTATTGTGGAAGTGTTTGTTTGAATCTCAGTCGACAGAGGTATTTAAGAGTCTGAGCCAAATCCTCCTGAAGTCTCCCTTGAACCCGACAGAAGACACCGAGACCCCTTTAATCTTGGCGGTAATGCACTGACAAGCCCCTCTGACGCACCCTTCATTTGAAATGTTTTAATGTCTCTTCACATTCGGCTCCTGTCTTCTCCTTCTCCGGTGCTTCTTCACTCTCCTCACCCCTCGTTTCTGGAAGTAGGCGTTGTCAAGCCTATTAAAAAAAAGAGAGCTTGAGTTAAGTTCTGAGGAACATCAGTCCAAGTTTAATCAGAATTTTGTGCAGCTTTTTTGGAGAAGTTAATTTATTAAAGTGATGGCATGTGTAGGAAACTGCTGTACACCTTGCTTTCCCTGGGGACTGCAGACCAACTCCCTCCCAGCGCTCGCCCATTAGAAACTGGCACATGCAGTATTATATGCAAACCACTAATGTCTGTTCAGCTTAAAAAGTGGCTGGGCGTCATGGATAGACCATGGGGAAATGGGCCCTTGGGCACAGACATGAAAACCAAATCATATCAATTCCAGGACACACAGACTGGTTTTTTGTCATTTAGCGTATCTTTGTAGTCATTGATTGAGTCTACATGCAGTCAATAACCCTTTTAAAACCCGAATATTAGCAATAACCCGGTTTTGCATGGCCATGTAAACACCAATGACCCCTTTGAATAACCCAAATTTGCTCATATTCAGGTTTTTAAAAACCTGAATATGACCCCTGGGTTACTCCTTTTAAAACCTGAATATTCGGTCATGTAAACGCCTAACGGAATATCCCCATCAAACGGAACATGAATTTGTTTTCTCATGCTCTTTTCTCAAGGAATCCTGGTCTTTTGAGTCCAGGATGTTCTTATAAACACGGAGAAACACAAGACCACGCCACACTTTTGGAGTGAGGAGGAGACTAATCACTTCATAAATGTAATGAAGGATATGAACATTTCTGCTTTTGTAGACGGTAGAAAGTACCGGGATAGCGAGATTTAAAAGAAAGTGAGCGAAAAGTTGCGCGAAGCAGCATTTGTTTTGAATTTGGATACAGGAAGAAGAAGCAGAAATGACGGGAATTGCGTCATGATGTTCTCTGCGCGTCGCTGGTTTGATCCAGATATCCCAAATGATTAATTACCATGTATACAGGGATAACCCTACGGAAGAGTATTAGGGCCAGGCAGGAGAAAAATAAAAATAATATTTTAGAGGAGGGAGATTTTTTTTTCATTATGCACTTCGAGAAAAGTCGAAATGTCGAGAAAAAAGTCGAAATGTCGAGAAGAATGAGAATAATTCACGAAATTTCGACTTTATACACTAAATTCTGACTTTATTCTTAAAATTGTATTTCAACATTAATCTTGAAATTTCGACTTTTTTCTTGACATTTTGACTTTTTTCTCGAAGTGCACAATAAAAAAAAAACTTCCCCTCAAAAATGTTTTCTCCTGCGTGGCCCTAATACTCAATACTAAATTCCGTATGTTTGCTCACGCATGTAAACGGAATATTCCGAATGTTTCAGTAAAATTTTTTGACTGCATGTAAATGTAGTCATTGTACAGGCCCTTTTAGAGTTCCAGTCTCTGTGTAACCACTGAATGTAATTTTTATCTCTTAAAGTGAATCCCGGATGTCCTACTACTACTACTATGACTACCACTGCTACTGAAGCCACTTCTGCTACTTATCCAGCATTTATCCAGCATTTATCCAGCATTTATCCAGCATGGATAAGTGCTGGTCAGACTGCCGTGAGTCTGAACCCCTGCGTTTGTTTTGTCCTCTGCTCAGTAGGCATCTAGGTTGGATAAAGGTGGTTTTCTAATCTCCAGCATAGTTTCTAGATGAAGGCCTTGTCAGTGAGTTATTGCAACATATTTGTTTTATTAGAACAGACTGATGTAGAAGTGTGATGACTGCCCTTATTGGGCTGGTATTTCTCTCTCACACACTTCTCTCCCCTGATGCTACGTAGTGAAGACAGACTTTATCAGCAGTGATCCTTAATCTCATGCATTTTGTTAATTGGACCTTCTTATCTGTCTGATGTTTCAGACATCAGACTTGTGTAAGAGGATTGACATGCCTTACATACAGTACGTTTGAGACTGATCTGTCTCCAACTAGACAGGAGAGAGACTTTGAGGCTTGTTTAGACGGTGTGAGACGTGATGGCATTGAAACTACTCAGCGTCCCACTGAGTCCACCACAGGGTTCCATCACGTACCATATGGAGAGGAAATGTCTTTACCGAGACGTTTGGATTCTGCTTTACTCCACCAAACAATTACATTTGTTATGGTTTACCTGCAAGAGGAACTGAAATGGAGGCGTATAGCCTGCTGCAGCAACACATCGGGATCATTCTAGTTTATTCACTCAAAGAAGAACTTCATAAACCAGTCTTCCTCTGTTTCTTGGCAACATTTAGATTCACAAGTTCTTAAATTTCCAAATTTCGTAGCCTATATAAAAGATGTCATATGTAAAAATCTACCAGAACCTAACACAATAGTAAGGGACACCCCAGTTACCAGTGGCAACCTTTTTCTCTGCTGTACATTTCATGTCTGACAATATCTATTACATGGTTAGTCTAGAGCTTTAAATACAGAATTAAATAATATAGCAGTTATGAGTTAGAACAGAATATCTGTTTGCAGCAAAAATGGCTATAAGTGTTAGACCTACAGGAATCTGGAAAAGAGAGGTATTATTCTATACAAGTCCATGACAAAATGACTGTTCATCTCACTGGATTTATTACTTCAGGTCGCATTGTCCCGCTGAGATAATGACCTCAGTTGATTGTTTGGAGTCACCTGCTTCATTTAGCATTAACTACACTGCACAGCAGGTATGCCTTCAGGCTTAGCTTTCATTTAAACTCCAGCTCACCCCTCCTTCCCTGATGTCCAGGGCTGGATAACTGGCCGATCACGTGACAGACGCTGCGGTTCTCCTGCAGCCGGCCCACGTTCAAGTCCCGACCCGTCTCGCTAGCTCCCATCTCTACTCTTGGTTTCGTCTTCTCTGTTTGTTTTCATTCTATGGGCGTAAAATTCAACCGTTCTGTCAGAGCTCTTGGCCTGGAGATACACACACTCTTTGTAGTTGGTACCTTGATGCATCAGTCGCTGTAACGTTACAGAAACTTTAATTCTGAATTGTTTAAGTATGAATAAGCAATAACGTGCTCTTTACTGAGCTGAAGAAGAGACTTAAACATGAGTTCAAAGAAACCTTTCAAAAATGTCTGCTCTGCCTCCTGGTTTTTATTCACTTGCAGTTAGTTTAGATCAGGGGTCGGCAACCCGTGGCTCTAGAGCCGCATGCGCCGCCCTAATGGCTCCCTGAAGCTTTTTCAAAAATGTTTGACCTTTTTTTTTCCTTTTTTAATTTTTTTTCTCTTTTTTTTTCCTTTTTTTCTCTTTTTTTTCTTATTTTTTCCTTTTTTTCTTCCTTTTTCCTTTCCTTTTTAATCTTGACATTTCAATTTTTTTCTCGACATTTCGACTTTTTTCTCAAAATTGTACTTCAACATTAATCTCAACATTTCGACTTTTTTTCTCGAAATCTTGACTTTTTTCTCGACATTTCAACTTTTTTCTCGACATTTCGACTTTTTTCTCAACCTTTTGACATTTTTCTCGACATTTCACCTTTCGCCATTTGCCTTCATTCTAAGGCTTATACAAAACTTTTTATTTTTTGCGGCTCCAGACATATTTTTTTTTTGTGTTTTTGGTCCAATATGGCTCTTTCAACATTTTGGGTTGCCGACCCCTGGTTTAGATTATTTTCTGTTTTTTCAGTCACTTTCTGGTCACTACCTGGCAACTACTTGGTTGTGTTTAGGTGAAACCTGGTTAGGATTAGGCACCAATTTTGTCTTTGAACTAGAAATATGTGACTGGGATTGAAATATACGGCTTCATCTTCCGAATCTTGGGCATCTGAGGAGGATGGACATGGGTTTGACTCATGTTTGTTGAAAACGTTAAGCTTCTTTATTGATCAGCTCTCTGGGGACGTTGGAAAACGGCAAGACTGAACTTTAGTTTCACTACTGAAGTGAGAAGAGGCTGCTTCTAATCTTCATATTGTGGTTTGTTAGTTTCACATTCACAGTCAGAGGTTTCTTCCAGTCGGCTGAAGTTAGGACCGGCAACGAGGACGGCCTGAAGCCACAGCTCCACAAAACCACTCTTTCTGAATAGTGTTTTTAATTTGTTTGATGTTTTTCTCCCTTTTGTTAATAGTATTTTCTCTGTCAGCTTTGAACATATAAAAGAGGAATTTGTGCCCAGGAAAATGAAAATGAGTTTTCCAAGCAACGACCCAGTTGACACGAGACATCCTTGTATCAGAATCAGATAAAGTTAGTGTCGATCTAAAGTCCTACAGCGAGTATTTTGTGATGTTTGACCACAAACAAAGTAAAGCATTCCTTGACTGAAGCAGTCAACCACAAGGATTGAGCTGTGATCATTTTCTGAGCTGGGCAAAACTTTGGATAAGACATAACTTTATAATAATACTGAAAATAATTACATAAAAATAGTTTTGCTTCAGTCTGTTTTAAGATTTTCAGACAACCATTGTAGTTAGCTGTTACTATTACTATTACTGTTTTCAACTGGACAAAAATATAGAGTTCTACAGCATGTCAGGTAAGTACAAACTTAGATTATTCGTCTGAAAAAAAAAGAACTAACAAAGTAATTGTAAACCAGAGACAAAATGACCTTTATTAAAAATATAGAGTTTTTAATATATAATTTAGCTTAGTACATTTATTGCATCATTACACGCGTCTCCTAACAACCTAGTTAGTAAAGAGCTAAATGTCTTAATTTAGTAGCATTTTTCCAAATGTTCAGAACATTTCTAAAAGTAAAGGTAGATGCATGTTTGTGTAACGTTGTGTAAAGTACTGTAGCTTCTGCTGAGCTGCACAACATGCAGAATATTTTGACTTATCAATTTTATATTCCAAAGAAAAGTGATAAACAATTTAGAAATCATTTCATGCCATAACCCCCTGGAAATACACAAATGCATGCACACACACACACACCTACCTGTATGCACAGACACGTGCTGCACACACATAAACATGTGTCTCATTACTGTGTCTCAGTTAAAAGTCTCTGCAAATTTCTGATGACATTCACACTCCTCCAGGGTCAAAAAACATCTCACTGCCTCTGTATCAATTATTAAATATTTTAAGAAGCATCCCACCTCCACCTCCGTCACCCCCTCGAGACCGATGCCTTTATCATTTTTGTCAGAGTCAGTTTCCATCTGCATTTGTCATCCCCGCACACATTTACGAGTTATCAATCGCTGTGTCAGGATGCAAAATAACTGATGTTCTTCGGGGCGGGATTGGATGGGACTATCTTGGGCTTTCAATCAATGCATATTTTCTCTCTTCCACTCTCCTTTGCCACTACTCCCTCATAAATCTCAAAGCATTGTGGGGCTGTAATGTATTTGTGGGGGGTGGAGGCTCTGCTGTGGGTGCGGATGGCGTTGGGGGGGGGGGGGTCTGGATGACAGAAGCTGTAGTTATATTATCAAACATTACACCTTAGGCCAAACACGGTATCAAGGGCTTTCAGACTGTGTAAGCTCGGCGCAGTGGCAAAGGAGGAGGCACAACCACGGCACACAGGACGAGAAGGGATTACTTTCTGTCGTCCATAAATCAACTCTCCTGCTAAACTAATCTTTCTGGCTGGGTGGCAGAGTAAATACACAGGGTACAGGGATGTAATGTGTGCTTGATGCATCTGGTTATGGATGCCTGGCTGATCACAAGAAGGGTGAGAGGCATTCTGCCAGCAGTTATAAGTTTGTTAATGTGCACTTTCCCGCCGTCTATATCCTTCTCTATCTTGTTACACGTGATTGTGATGGGTCAGCCAGCTCCACCGTGCTGATAGTGTATGTTTCATCTGTCCATAGGCATTGGGATAATATTATAATGGTAATAATCAACATTACAAAAAAAAGCTCGCTAAGTCAAGTGTGGCCTGTTGTCTCTCTCACACCCTACTTTCTCAATACTAAAGAAAACAAAGAATCCAAATCAAATCCAAGTCAAATCCAAATCATGTTAGTTAAGTTTGATTGACATACCCATAGCTGGCGGTAATTTTATTTTATCTTAGTTTTTTATTTACTTAGTTGTTGTTTTTCAAATTTTTAATTTATGTTATTTGTAAATTTATTTCTTGGGAAAAAGGGGCAGATTAGATACAATTCTTTTTCTTTTTGCTCCCTTTTCATTCACAATTTAGGAACGTTTGTGTTTGTATTGAATTGTTTGTTTTATTTTTGAATGAAATAAAGAATAACATGAAATTAAATTAAAATATTTTGCAGACAAGAAAATTTGACTTGATTTTTTTTTAGTTTTCACATTTAAAACAAACTGAAAATTCTGCTTTTTATTTCATAAAAGTGGAAAAATGTTGTTCATAGAAGCAACACCCTTTAAAGGAGCAATGTGCAAGACAGTAGGTTTAAATATTCTTCGAACTTTGAAACAGCAAGAGAGAAGTATCCGGCTGCTGAGATATCTACTGAGTTAGAATGTTATATAACTAGCTTCTGTGTGTCCAGTGTTGTAATTGTGGTGGTAGTGAGCAGCATAACAGTCTCAGGACGTCATGACGGCATGAAGAAGTGGCACAGAAACAGCAATGATGGCCGAAGCTCTTGGGATGAGAACCTTCCCCCCACCACAACCACAAAAAAAGATAGAAAAAAAGGTGAAGAAAGTGCATGGACAACAACAACAAATGAAATAACTTTGATGTGGATCTTGCAATGTTTCTTTTTGATTTGTAAGTGAACTGCTGCGGATTTATGTTTGGCTTAACCTTCTCAATGGTATAATAATCCACGTTACCAGGGAAGCAATTCAAAGCCAAATGTATTGATCTAACTCCCGCCCGCCCGGAGTAGATTGTTGTGGCGCTGGTTTGGAAACGGATGGTTTAGAACTAAGGTGAAAAAAGAGAAATGTAACTGAGAAAAATAATCCTGTGTTTTGATTTTCAGAGTAAAGGTTTTGATTTGCATACAGTACGTTAACTTGAGTCCTTGAGTTCAGTGTGGTAAACACCATGACATCAAACAGCAGTTTTTCAACTTTTTAAATAGTCAGACTCCAAGATTGGAGACACTTGTCATGCTAATTACAAGAAACTGTTTATTATAAATTAAATGATTTTCAATCATTTAAAGAGGTTTCAACTAACGGTGTCATTTGTTTCTGTAAAATGATTCTACTGAGCCACAATTGTTAGTTATTGTTATTTTTGTCAGTTTATTTCGCAACCCAATAAACCTTTCCTGAACAATTGAATAAATAAAGGTAAACTGCAAGAAATTACAGGTTGTAATAAAATAAACTGCAACTTTTAAATAAAACAAAAAACACATTTACGGTGTAAGTGTACCTGTTTTGAGTTAGTATTATTTTTTTTCTTTACTGTGTAACAATATTCAACATTGCTCTCTGTGCAAAATGTCTTTAAAAACATGAACAACTCCTCGTCAAACTTCTATAACTTAGAGTTCTTAGCTTGACAGTTACACTGGACACAGCTTTGACTTGACAGCTGAAGAACAAGTTTTATTCAAGACAGTTATTGTATTTTCTGCTGCTAGCTGAGTAAACACGCTGGTTGAAGGTGTTTTACTGTGACGCTCAACAGGGCAGGCCGAGCTAAGCTAGCTTATGTATTATATGCATTACTAATTGTTTTCTTGATGCTTATTTTGCTCCTCCTATTTCTTTGCAGTTCTTTTCGCACTGGCAGATGGATAGCTTCTCTTCATTTTGGTAAACCTGCTCTCATCAAGTTTATTTACGAAAAACGCAGCGAGAGGTAGAGGCGGGACCTCTTTAAGGTGTTCTCCGCCGGCCGACCACTGTCATTGCAAATTCTCCTCATTGTCACTGCCCTGATGGGATTCATAGTTGACCCGTCTTCGGGGGGCCCAGGGTCCCAAATGTGGCCTGGTACTAGTGTTGCCACCTTTCACAAATAGAAATAAAGGACGTCCCGATTTCAGCAGTGCAGGCGCCAAAAAAAAGGGACATCCCCAAAACTTCTAAACTGCATAGAAATGTATTTATTTTATTTAAACAAAATGCTTTGATCTAAAGTGCCTAAATAGCATTGAACTTGCATGACTGTACAGACAGCCAACCATACTAGCAACTGAAATAGCCTATGCTCCTATTACGTGTACTGTATGTCCACATCAGCCAAGATGTATAATAGCTACAGGTGAAGGTCGGAAACTGTGAATATGGAGTAAAAACTAATTTATTTCAATTATTCAACTTAAAAGGTGAAACTAATACATTACAGTCTCATTACATGCAAAGCAAGATGTGTTAAACCTTTATTTGTTCTAATTTTGATGATTGAATTGTTTGATTTCATAATATAGAGATTTTTTATTTGGGGTTTTCATAAACTGTGAGCCATAATTACCAAAATTATAACAAATAAAGGCTTGAAATATCTCAATTTGAATATAGTGGGAAATAATATATTTGTTTCACCTTTAGTTGAATTTACTACGAATGAAGTTTTGCAATATATTCAAATTTTTCGACCTTCTCCTGTAGCCTATATTATGACATCAATAAATAAGAGCATAATATATGTCCGTTTTGGTTCAATACGGAACGCAACTTTTAATTCCCAATTATGTAACAATTCCGTATTTCAAGGGACGGGTGGTGAGCCTGCCTGGTACGCCTGTTGGCAAGCTGCAGTGCTGATGATGCTAGCAGTGTCCAAGCCCCCCCTCAGATACACACAAACACCCCCAGGGGGGGCACTTTGAGAATTTAAAGCAGTTTAAATGAAGTTTAATGACATATTTGTCGACCTGTTTAAAAAGTAAAAGAAAAAGGTATGTTTCCTTTAAAAATTAAATGGACTAGAAAACCTCCAGCACCCTCGTTGGTAGATGTCATACAGTAGAAATAGTGGTACAGAATGAAAGCATTTTGTTTTGAGAACACGGTACAGCCCTGCACATGGGGCCCCTTAATGTTTGAGAAGTAGGAGGGAATAACGTGATCAGAAGAAACCTGTCTTCACACAAGCAATTTAAGTTGAAATCAGGCCTGAGGGAAACAAAGAAAGCCCTGGTGGCATGTAGCCTGATCAGACTAAATCACCTCTTACATTGCGTCGGGGCCCACCTCATAAGTTGTTAGGCTTTTACATTTCCTCCAGAAAAAGATTTTGTCACTCCAGTTGAAGATGTCACCGGGGACTCGGGACTTTTAATGGCTATTTGAGCCAGCCGTGCAGACAATCATAGATCCCTGTGGAAACTATAATTGACCAAGAAAATGTGTATCTCGCTACATAAATGTGTAACAAGATCTATTTTGACTAAAAAAATGATCGGAGTCAGACCACTTCAGTGTCGGTGCTGCAGAAGCAATGGATGAGGAAGGCTGAGCAAACCAGTGTGATCATTTAGATGTTTCCCAGTTTGAGTACCTACAGGATTTTTTGTTCTCCTTTCACATCACATTTCCCTGAGAAAAAAGGAATTAGATGATATTAATTACTTTCATAATTAATACTTAATATTGAATGCTGATTCTTCTTAGAATTAGTGGAATTTGGGTGAGACTTAGTTCACATACATCTGATTCATGCACTTATTTTGTGTGCCACTTCCCATCTGTGTGATGATCTTTAAGTGCTGATGAGCAGATTTAGCGTACACCATCATACATTCTGTGTTGGATGAAATATAAGTAGATATTGAGGGAAGAAATGAAGGTTTAGCATGTGGAGTAATTATGAGGATGATTTACTATCTTGCATGAGGATGAGATGGACGAATACCATTCAGCAAATCCGAGGTCAAGGTTTGGAGTTAAGTCAGGAAAAAGGTGTCAAGAGCAGTAAAGTATGACAGCTTAAACAACAAAGTCATATAGGTGAAGAAAGGAAGATGCGTTGTGTAACTGGTTTAAGAAAACACTCAAGAACTGAGTGAGACTGGAGTACAGGAGCTCGGTATCAAGACTTTAACCAACCTGTCAGGAGGGATGAGCAGAACAACTGTCTTAGTTTATTATTAATGAGTATGATTTCATCTCTGGTCCAATGCAGCTGCTGAACTAACTTCCAATTATTTGTTAAAATGTAGAAATACATTTAAATTAATTAATTAAAAGATAAATATAAAACAATGCAAAAAAAAATAAAAAGTATAGCCCCAAATAAGATAAAGATTCCTCCTTTACCCATAATGCATTTAATGATATTATTCACCACATAAGTATATAAAGACGTGCAAATACCGTCCAGTCTTTATTTGAAGCACATTTCAATAGTTTTTTCCCAAATTTGTTGAGAAAGTGAAGACATGTCCATCTTTGCTCCATGAAGGCTTTTCATGGGTATTGCTTTTGTACCAAATCATCGTTAAAATCACCTGTTGACAACAATTTTTAGAAATAACAGTATAATATTTTTCCATCAATTATGTATGAGCACAACATTGTTGTATTCCAACTTTAAAAAAGAAATGTTTTCAAGGTCTGAAGTGCCAAAATTGATTTATCATATGAAATGAAATAAATGTGACAAGAAAATTCATCAAAAATCTTATTCTGTCTGCAAGAGAAATGAAAAAAAGCTAAGGAAATTACTGCTTTATATTATTTCACTGCATTTTATAAATCTCTAATTTAAATGTTTAAAGCTCTCCTATCATTGATGCACACGAACCTGGTCAAAATAATAATAATAACGGTAATAATAAAGGAGAAACTTAACTTTTGGTGTTGAACTGCTGTGACAGAACAATTTACTTGAAATATTGTACAATGACATTCAACAACTTAAATTCAAGAATCTAAATAATTCTACTTTAGAATAAAATTGTGTAGGAGGATTATTAATATTATCCTTATTTTTTAAGCCTGTGGAAGTAATTTAGAGTAAGGATTTAAAATCTAATGATGATACAACAGTCAACGATCACTGTATCTGTTGAAAAGACGAAAAAATAGTCATTTGTTCTCCATCATTTCTCCAGAAGCCGGAGGTCGTGTGTCACATGTGGCCAAACCCCGGAGGGGGTGACCTTCCTTGTGAATGCCAACACGTCTCCCCTTCTTTACATTCCAGCGAAGAGAGCTGTTTGCTTGTATGTTGTCTTCTGTACGTCTAAACGTCGTTGCAATGATCCAACTGGCCAGTTGCAATACTGCATTATTCATAAAAAATAAACAGGCAAAATGGATTCCTCTGGTCCACTCCCCACCAGAGTCAGAAGATTAATGAGTCACTCTTTAGGTTATAATTCAAAGTTCATCCTCACATACATCATATTTTGAAGCACATAGATTATAAGAGAGAGAACATTTATCATAGGACAGGGCATACACAAGCTCCTCTGCACACACACACGCGCTCACACACACACACACACGCAGCACTCCTGTCTTCTGCTGCACACACACACACACACACACACACACACACACACACACACACACACACACACACACACACACACACACACACACACACACCGTACACACTCACACACAAAAATTGTTTTAAGAGCAGACCAAACCGGAGTCGACCTCCTTTTTCACAGCCAGTTATTCTAGTTTTAATCACACATCTCTGGAGCAGCAAAGTGCCATTTGCACAAACAGATGAGAGATAATAGTCAAAAAAACTGGCCGTTTCTATAGTCTGCTGCCCTGAGAGCCCCAGACATGATAATCATCCATCACAATAATCAAACCATGAGACACACACACAGTTTATTCAGCTTCCTCCAAAACTGGGGCTTTTACAAGGAGATTACAGCAAAATAGTTATTAGAAATCCAAGCGTTTTGCTTTTGTAATTTAGCCCACTTTCTCACAATATCATTAAATGTATACCTCCTGTCTTTTTTTTCTTTGCCATCCCCATTTATATCTGCACATCTGGGTATCACAGAATCACCTTTCAGGATAAGGATCTCTGTTGGAGACGAATTATTTGCCTCTGAGACTGATTTTGAATCTATATGCTGTGTACTGCATACTGCATACTGCATACTGCAATGCAGTATGCAGTACACAGCCATCTCTGTATGTGATATAGCTGGAAGCTGGTCATGTGTTCACTGCGACTGGTTTCTGCTTCAGTGGCCCTCAGTTTATTATAGGATGCATAAGCTGTATATAACAATGGACGAAGGGTCCGATCACGTGACCCATTGGTTTCTGAAGTTCAGTTTTGAGGCACATTTTCCTTCGTAGAGGGCGCAGCCACGTTCCTCTGCAAGCCCATTGGAACACGCCCATTGCATGTCCAATCAAAGTTAGCTTTTCTCACAGGTCCTTTAGCCGAACCTTGCCAAAATAATGAATAAATAAATAATAAACTCTCTTGGAGTGGTACAGAAGAATTCACCCCGCACAGAACTGCCATGGCTTTTTGAACCAGGCTGTAGATGTTTTTATTTCTGCTCTAAAGTTGGACACTTTAACCTGGACATCAGCGGACATCGGGTCACTTTTGGAGCCAGCGTCTGTCGGCCAGTCAAGGAACTGCAATGAACCTTAGTTAGGCATGAGACTCAATGACGAAGCAAGATGGTTGGCGAATGTTTCTCGAAGTAACACCCCATCTGTGTTTTGTACAGGTGTTAACAAGCATACTGCTTATAACATTGTGCCAAACCCAGTATGCAATGGTAGTGTGTTAAACTGTTTATGATGTTTTTTCCAGTCAGATGTCTTCTGACCAGAAAACGTGTTAAAGATTTCCCTTTCAACTGCCAACATATCACCAACTGTGTCTTCTGAGAAATATTCCAGGGGGTATTCTTGGGGGTTTTGAAGATCTTCTATGGTATACCTATCAAATGAACAACATATATTGTTCATTGTTGTGTGCTGCATGTGTCATTTGTTTGCTATCTTTAACCCACCAAAGAAGCTCCAAAAGAGCTTCTTCCTTCTTTATCCATTCCTTTCTTTTCTCTGTTTTTTCTGTGAGACTTTATGCTGGATAGAAATATGCAGTTCAAACAAGAGAAGACAAGGACAGTGGGAACAGGAGACCATGTGACAATAAATAACATCCAAAATATAATATTCTTTCAAATGTAACTGAAACTGTTATTATAACAAGAAGATCCTGCATAACTCCTTAGTGTTGCTTTAAAATCAAGTGTTTCATTTAATAAAAGTGTAAAACTAACCACTAATATCTTCTTTCTAATCTTCTGAAGAAAGTATGAATATGAAACACCAGAGATTAATGGACTGCAGTCAGATGTTTGGAGAGTTGTGGTTGACACAGGCTTGATATTTTACATTTCTATTTGGTCTCGTTGGTTAGGTTTAGGCATTTCACTTACTTGGTTTGGCTTAAGCAGCGCAACATTGTAGTTACAGTAGGCTTAAGTACTAAATTACTCGGTTAGCGTAATACGGCACAGCTTTCCAGTTAGGTTATTGCGCTATAGTTAGACGGGCTTAGGCAACTTTATAGGTTAGGTTTAGGAATCAAAACCTCACTGTTGAGGACAGATTTTTAAAAAGTCTGAGTTTCAGCAGCTAAAGAGTTTTTCACATCTCCGAGGACTGAATAAAACTCAAACCACAGCAACATGCAGGACAAACCAACAAAACCTAGAGCCGCATTCATGAACTAGACAAGAGAATGTTAGCTCTCTCAATTAAAACTCATTCCAGGCTGCAAGTCAGTACACTGGATTCATTGCTGGTCATAAAGGAAACAGACTTAATCAAGTTTCTAGCAATTCTTGCTGACAAGTGATAACCTCTCAAACATGGTAGCAAACATTAACCCTGCCTTCAGAAAATGACAGGGCACATTATGTTCTAATCTTTCCTCAAATACTTGATAGCAAAGGCTAATATGAGTGCTGATGGCGTTGAGAACACATCTGAAACTCAAGAATAGATGCAGATATGGTAGCGTAATCACATAGAGGCCTGACTGCTCACATTTAGAAACAAATTGGTCTCTTCACAAGCCCAATCACACATTTACAGGGTTGATGCCAGCAGATTCAATTCTCTCTAAATTAGCATGGCTGTGTCATAGAAGCCATTTCAAACGAGGTTTGAACATATATTCATTCTGTAGCTCATTGGCTTAAGTTAATCCTCTCCATTTACCACTTGTCAGCAGCAAGTGTCATTTAGCATTGCCATCATCTCGCAGCCTTTCAGTGACTTACACAAGCCATGCCAGTCTTTCAATCAAAAAAAAAAAGAGGTCTCGGATCAGCTTAAACTTTTCTGGACATTGATTTGATAATAAATTATGCCAGAGATGTATCCAATTTGGTTAAATTTGAAAGCTTTGTGGAATGATTTGTAGCTGAGTGGTTGGTAGTGTGCGGTTGTCGTGGACGAGTCCACCGACCAAATATCACCGGAGGCTCCGAGCTACGAGGCAGACGGAGCCGTGCAAGTGCTGCATTGCTGCTACGCCACACATGTTAATTCCAACATGTCACCCCATGCACGGTCTGATCCGAGCTTAATCTGCTCGTGAAAGATTATGACTGGAAACTTTACAACAGCCATACTGGACGAAGTCTATATTTTGAGGGCAAGAATTAATGCAACATAGCTTTAAGTCAACATGAGCTTTTGAAGTGTCAAGAAACAACGGAACTATGAGCATTTATGTACACATACGTGTGTGTGTGTGTGTGTGTGTGTGTGTGTGTGTGTGTGTGTGTGTGTGTGTGTGTGTGTGTGTGTGTGTGTGTATAATATATGTAGTTGATTGAATGTTGATCCAACATCACACCTACTGTTCATTCACATCGTAGCGCTTATTTCAGAGCCTGGCAGCTCCTGGGATGTGAGTGGGAAATAATCAAACCAAAAGCATCACACATACACGAAACATCATGATAAAAAATGACAAAATTAACACATGCGCAACAATTTAAATTATTTATATGTCTATATTTAAAAACTCACTCCTTAACAAGCAATAAGGCTCTTTTAAGACATTTCTCCTGAAGATGGACGACTGAGCCATCATCAGCTTATGTTCTTCTGAAAGTGAAGAGAAGATATCATTCCTGTAAAACATAATTAGAAAGGTATATATAGCAATAAATTTAGAGTGCACTTCAACATCATCTGACAAATTATTCTAACGTCGTCTACATCGAAAGCACCGTCTTCTGCAGGTTTGACGTACCGCCCACTCCTTTGTCAAACCATGTGTGCAGCTTTATGCAGGTGTGCTCAGTCCTAAATCTGAAACTGTCATTTTAAGATGATCTTGTGAAGAAGACGTATTTCTCATTAATTCATCTGTCACACAGCTTGCCACAGGTTGGAACTTGAAAATGGACTCTTCTTCGCCTGCTCGTGTTCCAGGCCTGACGGCGCTCAGGTGTGTTTGTAACAGGTGTGTTTTTAGCAGGTGTGCCTGTAACAGGTGTGGCTGTAACAGGTGTGCTTGTAACAATTCAATTCAATTCCATTTTATTTGTATAGCGTCTAATACAACAGAAGTTGTCTCTAGACGCTTTCCAGAGACATAGAACATAAACCCCCGAGCAATTATTACATAAACAATGGCAGGTAAAAACTCCCCTAGTGGGAGAAAAGCCTTAAGCCAAACAGTGGCAAGAAAAAACTCCCCTTTAGGAGGGAAGAAACCTTGAGCAGGACCAGGCTCATAAGGGGGGACCCTCCTGCCGCAGGCCAGCACGCAGCTCCTGAAGCTCCGGCCTGCAAACATGCACAAAAGAGAAAAAAGGGGGGCCAGCACAAGAAACTACAGGAGCGATGGACAAAATAATGGCTATGAGATACTTATAATAAATAAAAATGGAAATGGAGAAGAGAGGAAGGGAAAAGGAGAGGAGAAGAAGGGTGAGAGGCACCGCCCAGTGGATCATGTCGGTGCCCCCCTGCAGCATAAGCCTATAGCAGCATATCTACCACGAAGCTATATTTGAGACTAACTATTATAGTCTTGTTCTATAGCTCTAGCTATAGTTCTATAACAGGTGTGCTTGTAACAGGTGTGCTTGTAACAGTTGTGCTTGTAACAGGTGTGGCGTCCTGAGTAGCCGGGGTGTGGAAGGAGAGACCAGAAGATGCTGTTGTCGTTGAGCAGGCTCGTCTCCATTTATCTTCTCTCCAGGTCCAGTTTACAATGCTGGAGAAACTCCTCACTCTGTAACCGCACACACAAGACCGTATCACACAAGCCCCGACAGCCTTACAGAAATAAAACATGATGCTCTTCATCCTCAGACACATATGTCCATAAACCAACTGCTGGGATGAATTCACTTCAGTGTGGATGTACAGTCTTTCCATTCACCCAACAGTTGTGTAACTAAATACTGCTGCGTCTGCTGCTGCTCCTGTCCAGGCACACTTCAGTCCTCTTTAGGTTTCATAATTTACTTCTGCAATGTAATTAGCTCTTCACATTATAATTAGCCAGCTTAACAGTTTTCTTGTTACACTCAAACAATACATTATAAAAGTTTTTACATGTCACTACTCTACTCTACTGCATTCTCTTAACAGCTTAATTATCATCTGTAATGTAGGAGCTCTAAAGGAAATCAAATATTACAATATTGGGGGAAACCGCAGCCGCTGTCGTCTATAGAAGCGGTCCGATGACTCGGCCGTGGTGGGCCGAGTGTCTGAGGAGAGCGACCTGGACCACGGGTCGGTCCTCATGGGCTCTGTGTACCGGCGTGAGCACCACCACCTTTGCTTGGACATCAGTAACATGAAGAAGATGGTGAACCACCACACTGGCGCTCCTCTGAACATCCAGGGCTCAGCGATTGAACAGGTGGATAGCTTAAAGGTGACCTTTTATGGCATTTAATCTATTTTAAACAGGCCTTGAATGTCTTAAAAACAAGCTTTTGATAGTTTTTTCTATATAAATTAGAAATTCAGTCTCTGGGCAATGTCTTTATCTTTACCATTCTCCAACCTCATTATCTATGCAGGATTCTGAGTGGGCAGGGTTATGATAATGAGGCTCTGTGCTGATTGGCTGCCTGAATGACGCGATACACCGCTACGGAAAAGTGGAGCTCCGGCCGGCAGAGTTAAGCCTGAATTATGGTTCTGCGTTAAATCGACGCGTCTGCATTGGTGTAACGCGGAACCATAAATCAGCCTTTACACCGTGTCATAACTGCATGCGATGCGAGAATTTGGTTGCTTTCCTCCTTCTCTGAGTTGGCAGGCTGAGGGGAGACCACTTTATTTATGTTAAAGCAAGAAAAAATGTGTTTTTCATAATAGGTCCCCTTTAAGGAACTAAAACTTGGACCTGGACTGGACAACACCCTCTACAAGAAGGGCCAAAGTCACCTCCACCTTCTGACCAGACTCAGGTCCTCCTACACCTCTGCCCTGCCCTCCTCTACGCTGTGGTCTGCTGGGGAGCGGCAGCGCTGACCGGGTCAGGAAGAGACTTAAAGTGGTTAGGAAAGCTGGTTCTGTCCTGGGCTGCCCGATGGATCGGTAGAGGAGGTGGGGGAGAGGAGGGGTCAACCAAGCTGACATCCATCGTGGACATTGCTCCCACCCACTGCACAAAATACAAAAAAACTTTTTACACTGCATTTCAGTGCCTCATTTTGCTGCTGTTTGGCTGTTGAGTACATTTAAATGAAAATAGAAAAAAAAAAATGTTTTTGTGTTATTTTGACTGATATTGTAGTTTTAAATTAATCGACACATTTTTAATCTGTCTAAAATGAAGGTAGACCTGAACCTTCACAGTTGAGTAACATTTGGATAAAAGTTGAAGCTGAACTAACGTCAACATTTCTGAAAATAGTGAAATGAGTTGATGCAGAACGGTACAAGTAACAAAGTAAAAACCGAACCGTAACAGATACATGAAATTCATGACATTCATGATGTTCATGACGTAGACGTCTGTCCAATTCTTCCTTTACCACCTTTATACATTTTCTCTGTTTTTTGGTGTGTGTGTGTGTGTGTGTGTGTGTGTGGTATAATAAGTCAACTGGAACATGATAACAACGAACGCCACCCGTGGCATAGTCTTGCATGATTTGGTCAGTAAATTGATTCTCTTCATGTAAATAAATAATAATAAAGGAGACCAGTTCAACTGCACAGGCAAGCTAGAACCTTAGCCTGATTAAAGTGACTATTCCATCTGAAATCATAAGTTGCAGGGTTTTGTTATCATTTTCTATCCAATAAAACATTATTCTTTACATTCATGTGTTCATGCTAATCTGCTGATTATTTATGGTCCATTAACTTCCTAATTGTCTTGAGTCGGCATGATACATCGCAGCCTGCTGCTGTGTGCAGTTTTTATTTTGACGGTTTATTCTCAGTTTCTAGTATATTCCCCTCCGTTGGTGGAGGTTTGTTTAACAGCAGTAACGTATGCTGGCTGCTGTTTCATGTACTTCCTATTCAGTCCTTGTGGTTGGACAACAAACACATGTTACATGCAGAAATATTAACCTTACGCAAAATGCATATACTTTAAAAATTTACTAAAAAAGAATTCTTTGCTGATTTATCAGGGCCCGAGCACTTTTGTATATGTAGGAATTCTTTCTTTATTCTTTATTCTTCTGACGAAACGAGGGCCTTTTTGCCCCCCTAAACGTGCCCCAAAAGTCACCAAATTTTGCACCCAAGCCAGGCCTGGCGAAAAATTTGATATTTAATGGTTTGCATTAATGGGCGTGGTCTAATGGCTCAACAGCGCCCCCTAGAAAACTTTGTGCCTCAAGCCCCACGATACGGTTTGACGTACATGCACGGAAATCGCTACACACCTGTATCATGGCGCAACTTAAAGAAAAGTCTCTTGGCGCCATGGCCGAAACCGAACAGGAAGCCATTTTGAATTAATTGTGTAATTTTGGCGCAATTTATGCCATTTCTTCGGCAGTTAATGCGGCCTGAATCGTAACGTTCACCCAGGTGTGTTATACATCAAAATGTGCGTCTCGATCCTGCAACGATGCGCATTACTTTTCTCGGTCAAAAGTGTTACCGTGGCAACGATAGACGCCAAAAAGCGCACCCACCCTTCATCTGATTAGTCCATATTTGATAGTTCCTATTTTCTGCTATAACTTTTGAGGACAGAGTGGCCATGAGTGCGAGGGCCCGTTCATCGCTGCTTGCAGCTTTAATTGAGGTACTGTTTCTGTTAATTGCACGTCTAAGACCAATATATTAATATCTATCAAGACTAAAATCTGCTTTACTAACCAACCAAACACTGCCAACATCAATGTTGACCAGAGACACTGCTGTGCTTCAGCATTGCCTCAAACTGTCCCAAAAACTCTTGGGTGGAGGGTTTGTCCATTATTTTTACATTCCTGGATGAAACAACAAAGTCATGCCTTTCTTACCCCCCCACCACCCCACCCTGCTCCCACCCAACTTCTCCTCCTCCTCTCCCCTCATTATTTTTATTGGCTGCCGTGCACACTTACCCGGTTCCCTTGAGGATAATCGTGCGTAGGTCATATGATCTCACACTGCTCATCATCTCCTCTTTGATGAACAAATGAGAAGCCCTTTGAAACATTTTTGTGGTACATTCAGACAATCAGTGCACGTATGCGAACAGCCAAACCGTGAATGTACGAAAAGTGATTTGGACGCTGTGAGAGGGGGATGATAGTCAGAGAGAGACAATGGTTTCAGGCATCATCACCTCCCTCCACGTGTCTCTGACCCCGTGATTTCTGCTGCGCGCTGCAATCAACTTCCTTAATGAAATAAGTAATTAACATGTGTTAATTGTGCTACCTTTTGATTTGAGTCGAGTCATTTTCCATATCTAATGCTATGCTAATTTAATCTGTTTCCATCTTAGCAACATGCCCTTTTTTGATTAAGTTTCTATGCCCTTTTTTATCACTGTGCCCATTCATGCCTGTGCATGTAGATGTGGATACATGGGAAGGGTCTATTTTAATTCTTAATAGGTGAATCCATAAGTGTTTTATTGCAGATAATGAATTAAAGAATTATAAAAACGAACTGTTTGCTGAATAATTGTACGGTGCAAAAGTCTTCAACACCCAAAGCCTTGTTGTTAATGACGTCTATATTTGTTTTTATAGAAGGTACACTCACCTGGTACTCTCAAACCCAAATCAATCCTTATGAATTCAGTATCATTGTAATTATCTGCCTCCTTAAAAAGAGTTAAATACTTATAAATGTACACTACAATCATTATCAATGCTGCAAAAACGAGGATCATTCATAATGCCGGTTACAAGGATCACACAAATTCACTCTTCTTAAAATCCAAAACATTAAAATTTACTGATCTGGTTCACTTTCAAACAGCACAAACTATGTATAAAGCTAAAAACAACATGCTTCCTGGAAATATCCAAAAATTGTTTTTTTAACAGAGATGGGGATTATAATTTGAGAGGGGAGAACAATTTAAAACATCTTTGTGTCCGCACAACACTCAAAAAATGTACCATTTCCATATGTGGAGTGAAGTTGTGGAACAGTTTGGGTACGGAGCTCAAGCAATGTCCAAGCATGAGCCAGTTCAAACAGCGGTACAAAAAGATGGTTTTCACCGGTACAGGGAGGATGAAGGGCTTTGACCATCACCAGGTGTTTCCACACATCATTTAGTCACTTGTTTACTCACATTATTTATTTTCTTTGTTGTAAATGTGTACATATGTAATGTACATATGTAATATGATACTGAAATCAACTGATAGTAATTTCTGAGAAGGGAAAAGGGGAAGGATTAAATAAGCATATGCTTCTTTCTACTCCTTTTTGGACATGGTAACATTGTTTTGTTTTATTTATCTATTTTTTTTGTTGTTTTGACTATTTTGACTTATGTGTTATTTTATGTTTTCCCATGTTCGGAATAAAGCTTTCATTCATTCATTCATTCATTCATTCATTCATTCATTCATTCATTCATTCATTCATTCATTCATTCTAAATGAGAGGAACATCACACAAAATACTGATTTTTGCTTGTAGAACTTTATCTGGGTTTCCTTTAGTGGGGATTCTGAGTAAAACCTAGGAGACTGGATCTGTAGCCGACCCTCTCCTCAGTGCTTTCAGCTGCAGCGTCTCCATGACGATGACGGCCCGGCAGGAGTCACTGGATCAGTAAACAACCACCATACCTGTTGCCACTTTTGCTGTTTGCCACAACAGACACTGAGGCTGTGTCCCAATTCAGGGGCTGGGTCCTTCTGAGGACACAGTCTTCGTAGCCACGCCTTCGAAGACCGCGAAGGCCACACCGAAGGCTGGACGGACGCTAGTGAAATGAGACGGTCTAGCTAGCCTGTGGGGGATTCTCTGGTTGCGTCACCAGCTGTTCCCGCCCTTGTCCAACGTCACTAAACAAAGTAGAAAGAAAGAAAGATAGAAAGACAGCAAGATAGACAGAAAGAAAGAAAGAAAGAAAGAAAGAAAGAAAGAAAGAAAGAAAGAAAGAAAGAAAGAAAGAAAGAAAGAAAGAAAGAAAGAAAGAAAGAAAGAAAGAAAGAAAGAAAGAAAGAAAGAAAGAAAGAAAGAAAGAAAGAAAGAAAACACGATAGAAAAGAAAGACAGAACCAACAAAATCAAAAAAAAAGAAATGGAGCCAGAAGTTTTGTTTTTGTTTTTCATTTTGTTGGAGGAGGAAGAGAGGCGTGTTCCGGCGGAAATAATATATTTTTCTGAAAAAATTTGAATCTGAAAATATTTTTCTGGAAATAAATATTTTTCTGACTGTGCGCAATGCATCTTGGGATATGGGGGGCCGCGGAGGATACAACCGATGGATCCTTCAAATAGCGGGAAAAGAAGGCTGCATTTGTGGGCTGCATTTGAAGGAGCGTTCGAAATGGGACAGCCTTCGGCGCGCCGCTGTGACGTAATCGGCCTTCAAATCCAGCCCTCGAAGGACGCAGCCCCTGAATTGGGACACAGCTTGAGTTTGTTTGAGGAGACTGACACAGCGAAAGAACGTATTTTACCCCCCCCTGTCTTCACCACATTTCTTTCATTTAATCTAGTTTTATTTTTCAGATGTCACATAAATGAGTGGATATGTTGTTGTGACAGTTTCATGTACCTCTCCCGAATAAGTGTTTAAAACTGATTTTTTTTATTTTAGACAATATCTTCTGATTAAAGACACAGCCATTTCTTTGTTTGCAGGTGCATGCTGAAAAGGTTGATTAACTTTTACCGTGATTGCAGTCACCACCTATTAATTTTTATTTTCAGCATGCCAATGAGAGTACTCGAACATTAATGAAGTATTATTACTCAGATACTCCAGACAAACAGTGTCGTTAGGGTGATATAAAGGGACAGATGTCGTCTTGAAGAGCAGTCCCAGATCACATGTAGGTTTTTTTGTGAATGTGTTATAACAAGGCTCGCTGATTAACTGATGACGCACGTCCTTGCTAGTTACAGATTTATGATGCAAAATGGCTTTCAGCTGCCATCATTTTGGTGGACAGATGCTCTCAGATAAAATATTTGACTTATTTCTGTGTTGGTGAGCTCGTGTGAGCGTCCTGTCCTACTTGTGGACCGCAGCGTCACGTGTCTTGCTCTTACTTTGCAGAGACCGAGACGCTTCCTCACCAGATATCGTCTGCTGTTTGGGTTTCCTGGCAGCTCCAGCTCACGGCTCTGAAGGCCAGACTCGTCAGATCGAGTTTTTTTAGGGAGAAAAAAAAGCCGCCTTCAGCTATCAACACATTAGCAGTCACGCTCGGGGGAGAATAGTTATGATGATCAAATGAGAGTCTGGATATCATGATCACAAGTTTTCATGTGAGGAAGATTTAGCCCTCCAGAAAAAGCGAAATAAATATGATTTTATGTAATTAGAAAAGGTCAAGCAGTCTGAGAGATGAAGGAAGTGGAGAGGAAGTAATCAGAGCAGCAGACTGACGTTGGGAAGACTGACAGCATATGTGCCAGCCAATAACGAGACAGGAAATCACAAGGTTTCTTTTGGCTCCGTGATGGCTCTGCAGCCCCGGGGTGCTCTGACAACATTACCATACTTTTCACCTCGTATACACAATGCTCGCGTCATCGCTGCCTCGCTGTGGCGTCGCCCATTTCAGATGTGACACCGTTGCTGTTTTGAAGCGTCAGTGGAGGTTTCAGGCATGAGCTTATTAGTTCAATCAGTCTCAGTGTGGATGCTTAGTGAGAGCCAACTTAAAGTCAAATCCCGACACGTCGCCGGCGCCGCTGAATCCCAACTCTGCCAAACCTCCCCGTGAGGCTATTGAGTGAAACGTGGGATGTGATGTGTTGTGAGGAGAAGTTGGTGTACAGCAGTCACTGTACCAGATGTGAGGAGAGTTTGGTTGTAGTGCTTGATGGGAAAATGCTGCATTTTTATGTCAAGCATGTTGCCAAGAGGAGGAAGTAGTTCTGACACGGTAGTTATTCAATCACGCAATATTTCCTTATATTAAAATAATGCTCCAACAGCAGCCTGATACCTCGCTACGGTCTTCACTGATGATGACAGAATTAGAAGAAAGCCACTAATAGTTGATTTCCTGGCTGAAATTTCTGCCACATCCTAAACATAGGAGGAAAAGTCAAAATACATCTTATTTTTTATATAATATATATATAAATTTATGCTTTTCTTTAATTACTTTCAAGTTCATTAGCCTGAAAAAAAGAAAAAGTCATCTGAGAACTTGTCAACTTTTTCTGCTTCTTGTACTTCAATTCAGTCTTTAGTTCAGTTCGGTTGGTGCTTGGTGATTAAGAGTTCCTGTTTCACGAGTGCAATCCTCCTATTTTAGTTTCACCTCAGAAAAACGAATCAATAAAATACAGAAGTAATTTATTATTTTACTTGAATGGTTGCCATAATGGGGCTTTTATTTTGAAGATGTATTGGAAGTTGAAAAGACAAAAAAAAAAAATTCAAGTAAATGAAAGTAATCCAGAACAAGACGGTTGTTTACTCTGGTAAACTCATGAATGACTCCCTCAATATGATCAAACTCTGCTAGTAAAACCCGTTCATGCTCAGAGAATGTTTGTAGAAAAACTTTAAAGGAGCTTGAGGCTCCTTTTAAGAAATGAGACTCTCTAGCGCCACCCTTCACCACGACGGCCGTCGGGGGTACTGCAGCCAACAGCGAAGCCGGCACGGGAGAACGGGGAGAACGCACATGCAGCGTCATGTGACGTCACATCCGCAGCCCAGCGCGGGAAATTTGGGCCCAAATTGCAGCACATTTTGCAGCACACAGCCTGTTCAAGGCAACGGAGAGATACACTAGAGGGCTCATTCTTTTGGGTTTGGAACGCTTCATCTGACATTATTACTAGAAAACTTAAAACGTATACGAATTTTTTTCATAAATCCTGCCTCAATCCGGCCTCATGCTCCTTTAATTAACCACCACAGACCGGACCACAGAGTATCTTGATGGAAAAAAGGGAATCGTAGGAAGGTTTGTGGAGCCACGTCTGTAACGGTGCACGGGCACGGGCCTCACACACAATCATGTCTATGTTCTGAAAGACTATAGAAAGATAACATGGTTTTACACTTTCTGAGTCTTTCCCTGCAGATGACTCACAGTCTTGTTGGACTGCAGTTTTGTTTCCAACACAACAAACGGCCAGTCAGGAGGACAGCAGCTTTGTCGACGGTCTTCTCAGGGACCTGCAGGGTCCTCCTCAGGCCACGTTTACACATAGGCGGGTATTTACAAAAATTGATATTTCCCCCTCTACTGTACGTTTTGAAAAATACCATCATTTACACGAACCTGCATAAATAGCTGTTAAGGTGCTATGAGCAGCCAAACCTACAGGGGGCAGTGTAACGAGAAGATAAAGTCATGCTAGCCAATCAGAATCCTGGAAAAAAACATCAACACGAGTAACTTCCAGTTGCTTCCAAGATGAACGAGAGTCTTTCGTTTGGAGTGACAGAGAAGTGGAGTTACTTTTTAGTGTGACTTTAGAATATAAAACAAGTAAAATACAAGAAAATATTGACGGTGGCCAAACAAATTGTAAACACAGGTCGCACACATGACGCTGCACTGCAAAAACTCAAAATCCTACCAGGAATATTTGTCTTATTTCTAGTTTAAATGTCTAATTTTTAGTCAAAAAATCTCATTACACTTAAAACAAGATAAATAACTTATTTGACAATTTTCACCTTATTCAAGTAAATTTTCACTTTTTTCCATGATGAGTCTTGTTTTAATTGTAATGAGATTTTTTTGACTAAAAATGAAACATTTGAACTAGAAATAAGACAAATATTCTTGTTAAGATTTTGAGTTTTTGCAGTGTGGGGACGTTTCTGTGGCATAATGTGACGTTCTGAAGCCTAAATGTCCGTTTACAAGCAAACGTGAAGACGGAGGTTTTGCAAATCTCCACTTTGGCCGGAGTTTTCAGAAATGATCATTTTTGGTGACTTTGAGCTTTGTTTTTGTGTAAACGAACGGCCAAAACGCATGAAAACGCCACCGTTTTTGCTAAATGTAAACGGGGCCTCAGTCTGAGCCACGTCAGGCTGCATGAAGGATGCCCTCTTTGAAGAAGCACGAAGCACGAGATTCCAGGGAGATGCAGTCATCTCGTGGTCGTCCCACAGACTGTAAAAAGAGCTCCAACCGCTCACGGTCATCAGGGAACAGCAGCTAAACTTACTTCTGCTTTGGACTCGCCGTAGGAATGTTGCCTGGTGGGTTCTTTAACACCCTGGGGTCCTGGAAAGATAGGTTGTCGGTGCAAATCCTCCTCGGACATCTCCCCAGACGCTCCTAACTCTATTAAATCGTCAAAGATTGAACTCTGGCCAAGAAACACAGAAAGTCAATAACAATGATTACTAAGGAGTAAGAATTGGAACATGTGAACTATTGAGTTGTGTCGTACTTAGAAATATTTGTTCAACTCCTGACAGCCTTGTGGTTAGTTTACTCAACTAGGATTAGGTCATGTCCCCCACAGGCCGACCCACCCACACAGGGGCGGAGCAGGGTCCCAGCCCGGGGGGGGCGAAGCATTCTAGATGGGCCGTTGTGGCCTAAACATCCCCGTGAAAACATAATTGCTAAAAAAAAAAGACTAATGCAGACTTTAAGATATAGGTATCAACCTGGAGATAAAAATCAAATGACATTCAGTGATGTCGGATTCAATACAGCCGAGTAGCACAATTCAGACACACGTGTTCAACCTACACGACAACAGACTACAATGTGCGACGACATGCATTTACAATCAGACACGGCGGTCAAACAGCAACAAACAATATAGGAAAGGCCATATATTCAGCATTATGACAATGTTATCAGAAATAATTAATAATGGTTTCATCGATGGGCAGAAAAAAATATTTCCATCCAAGGGGTAAGGGTTAGCACATTGAACGATCCAAAATGCAAAAACTTTAATTTTGAAACTTTTTCAAATCCAAACTATTTCCGAACCATCAGTCGGTTCTTCATCGCCGCAAACCTTTCAATCACCTTGCTCTTATCAACGGCGAAGTCCCTCTGGATCAAGAGTACCTGGCTGCAGGCAAGATGGCCGACAAGGGCGCGGCCATTTTTTCCATCCATACCGGAATTCCAGACCGGAAGTTGGTCTTCTTCGTGTATATTATTATTCGTCGCGCTGAACCAGACCGGAAGTTGGTCTTCTTCGTGTATATTATTCGTCGCGCTGATCCAGACAGGAAGTCTTTTTTTTTTTTTTTACTTTATTGAAAATATATTCATATACAAACAAGGCATCATATCTTTTTTCCAACATGTATCAGGGAAAAGGTGCATAAAGAGTACAGAGGAAAAGAAATTAAATTAAATTAAAAAAAAAAAAAGGAAAATAACTCATATTCACTATTCACTCATAATTTTTCCCCTCATGGATCCGTTTTATGGAATAACAGAGTGATAATAGTAAATAGAAAATCGTTATTTAAAAGAGATTGGTATGAGGCAGGCATTTTATTTGTGAAGGATATGATGGATTCTGGTGGAGGTCTTCTGGACTACAGGACATGGTTAGGAAAATATAAAATAGATTGTACTCAGAGGGAATATAACAGGATCCTTAAAGCAATTCCTATTCCACTTCTGCATTTAATCCAGAATACTTTGTTATTTTCAAGTGTTGAATCAACACTACCAAGACTGATGATTAATGAATGCAACTTAAATGACAAAAAATGTAACAACAAAGTGATTAGTGCTGCGTGGAAATCAATATTTTTTTACGATTTCAACAGAGGACGTAAATTCCAAGGGCTTGAGAAAGTAACAGTATCTATGTTGGAAAAAGCTCACTCTAAATATATTAAATGGCCTATTTCCCCAAAGATGAAAGAAACTCACTTTAAGATACTGCATAAAGTCTACCCAGTTGCAGAATTTCTTAAAAAAAAGATTTAAGTTTGAAGTTGACCTGTGTACTTTCTGTAATGCAGCAGATGAAACTTTAGATCATATGTTTTTCTTATGTCCTGTGTCCAGAAACTTCTGGAAAGAATTGAGAAGTTGGTTATTACTTAAAATAGATGACATACCAGTTTTTGATATTTCTCATATTTTTTTATATGTAGACAATTTGAAGGCTGTTATATCTGATATGATAAATATAATTATTATCATGGGTAAATATCATATTCACTGCTGTGAATGGAGAAATGGTAAACCCTCCTTTGATTGGTTTTTAAATGATTTTAAATTGTTCTTTTTGTCCCTCAAAAAAATTGATTCCAGCAAATTGGCTAAAAAGATTTGTGACGACATATCTTGTTTTTTGCTTTTGTGATTCATGCCTCAGACCTTGCTCCTATTTTGTTATGGTTTTTGTTTTGCCTGATTTTGAAAATATATGCAAATGGTTTTACTAGTATTTTAAAATAACAACCCGTTTGTTTTGTTTGTTTTGTTTTGATTCATTTCTACATATATATATATATATATATATATATATATATATATATATATATATATATATATATATATATATATATATATATATATATATATATATATATATATTTTGTACATGGCTTATACTTGATGACAACATTCCACGTCATGTTTAAAATGTATTAATGTCCTTACGAGAAAATGTTATGATACTGTGTTATTGTATGTTCAATAAAAAAAAAAAAAAAAAAAAAAAAACGAGGAAAGACAAACCTCCGGATCAGCGCGACGAATAATATACACGAAGAAGACCAACTTCCGGTCTGGAATTCCGGTATGGATGGAAAAAATGGCCGCGCCCTTGTCGGCCATCTTGCCTGCAGCCAGGTCCCTCTCCTCTGGATTGAGAACAAGGTGAGGTTTGATAGTCTGGCATCCATGCAGCCTTCTCATCCTTAAAAAGTCTCAAATTCCATTTTTGCTAAAATAAGGCATTTAAATGTCTTAATTTGTCTTAAATCTCAATACAAGGGTCTTCATTTTATTCATTAAAGAGTTTATTTCATCGTTTTGAGGAGAATGTCCTGCGGATGTTCTAAATCTGTGTTGCCAGGTTGGGCAGGTTTCAGCCCAATTAGGCTGAAAAATATATATTTGGACTGCTTTTCCTGGTTTTTACTAAATATTTAGGAGAAATTATTAACAAAAAAGTTTCCATTATGGCAGAGAAAAGTAGAAACTTACACAATAAACTCACTGATAATATATTTGCTTTAATCTACCCAATTCTATTGTAGTTTTTGTTTAGAGCGTGAATTTTTTGGGGGCTATTTAGTAATGTGAAGATGAACTGTATTACGCATTTAATAATTTATGGTTTTAACAGAGAATGTAAGATTCGGGCTGGTTTTTCATTATTTCGGTGGGTTTTACGTTGCATTTGGGCTGGAACCTGTCAGATCTGGCAACCTCAACCTCAGCACTGGATTTCTTAATGACTCGTCTTTTTGGTCACAATCACTTTGCTCTTATCAACGGCGATGTCCCTCTCGATTGAGAAGGTGAGGTTTGATAGTCTGGCCTCATCCATGCAGCCTGGAGAGAGTTTTTAATCAACTTCAGCTGCTGAAACTCAGCATGACTTTAAGGCTCTAATGCGACAACTGGCTAAAAGTAAACAGACAACATGCGCGCGCACGAACCCGTGCATGACAGGCAGACACACAAGGGGAGAAGGGACTATTTCTTTTATTTTTATTTTTTAAACAACTTTATCCTTATGAACACAAGTGTTATACAGGCCCCGCCTGCTCCGCTAGTGCACCCACCGGATACCATTGTCCCTCCCAGTTTTTCCTTTTATCAAGGCTCCTAATTGGCTTATGTGAGGCATCTTTTAGTAATACATTTGTGACAGGTGAACAGTTTGTAAATGACAGTAAATATCATTTACAAATAATGTAAATCATAGTAAACATTAGCTGGTGGCTGTTTTTGATCCTTTTTTTTTTTTTTTTTTTGATTTTTGTGTTTTTAGTGGCCTTTATTTTGAAAGTCGGTACACAGGAAACTTGAGTGAGAAAGAATGGAAGACCAGGGCCAACTACCGTATCTCACTTCTAGGTTGAATCTCATGGAGGTGAGCTTTGTTTTAGGTCCTCAAGTGACGATAGAGGTTCCAGTCAGTCTCTATTAACTCTATTAACCTTGTTAAAATGTCCACCTTTAGAGCAGAATAAATTCACATCCATGACAACTCTGGGTTGTACCACTCCAGGGGAGTTTATATAAAGCATTAAATGTATTTCTGATTGACAGTCGGCTCAGCCAATGGCTGGCTGTTATCACTTCCTTATCTCTAAACAGCATGCTATTGCGTTCAGTGGAGCAACCACCCGCTTTAAGAACTAGCATCGGCTAAACGCCACAGTCACTCTTGTTTTCGGCATCAAGTCAACGTGTTAAACGGTATATCCCACCGTTGGGCCCTCGATAACTCAATGGGTTGAGCAGGTGCCATCGCTATCGCCCTATCGCAGGCACCGCAGGTTCAAATCCCGGCCTGTCGCTCTTTCCTGCGTGTCTTCCTCACTCTCTCTCTCTCTGTAACCCATTTCCTGTCCACCTACTTTCAAATACAGGCCACGATAGGGTTGCCACCTTTCAGAGATAGAAATAAGGGACGCCCGGATTTCAGCAGCGCAGTCGCCAAAAAAAAGGAACATCCACAAAACTTTTAAACTGCATAGAAATTTGTTTATTTTATATGAAAAAACAAACGCTTTGATTTTAAAGTTTAAAGTGCTTTAATAGCATTGAACTTGCATGACTGTACAGACAGCCAACCATACTAGCAACTGAAATAGCCTCCTATGCTGTATGTCCACATCAGCCCAGATGTTATAGCCTGCAGGTGAAGAATATGGTGTAAAAGTTAATTTATTTCAATAATTCAACTTAAAAGGTGAAACTAATATATTACCTAGTCTTATTATATGCAAAACAAAATATGTTAAGCCTGTATTTGTTATAATTGTGATGATTGAATTGTTTATTGATTTAATAAAATATTCAAATTTTTTGAGATTTTTTATTTGGGGTTTCATTACTGTGAGCCATAATCACCAAAATTATAACAAATAAAGGCTTGAAATATCTCACTTTGCATGTAGTGGGAAATAATATATTTGTTTCACCTTTAGTTGAATTTACTTTGTAAGTTTTGAAGTTTTGAAATATATTCAAATTTTCCGACCTTCAACTGTATATTATGACATAAATAAATAAGAGCACAATATGTGTATTGGTTCAATACGGAACGCAACTTTTGATTCCCAATTACGTAACAATTCCGTATTTCAAGGGACGGGTGGCGACCCTAGGCCACGAGTGCCTAAGAAAAGCTGTATATCCTGCTGTAAATGCTACAGTAACTCGTGTTCGACATGCGGTGGGCTTGCTGAGCAACGTGCTTGCGTCCTGTATGAAGCAAATGGCTGTTGCTCAGGATGTAGATCGATTATTCCTAATAGAAAGTAGGTGGTGTGATCCTCAAATTCCCCAATCAACATGTTCAAGCATCCTTGAGTTAGATGGTGAACGCCACAATGCCACCAATGTGTTGCATGTATTCATTTCCTAAAACCTGTCCAAACAACCTTGCATTGGCAATAGGAAGATAAAAACATTTATTTTACATTTGAACCAAATGTGGCCACAGATCCCCAGTATATGTGGCTATGGACTGATGAGCAGCCCATGAATGACTCTAATTGTGTACTCTGAATTCACATCATGTACAGTGTGAACAAGAAGGTGCATATACCCGCCAGCATCATCACTCTGGGGTTAAAGCAGCTTTCTTAGCCAGCAGTGCACCTCTTTTGTAAAGTTTATCCAAAATTACAAATTCAAATTCTTTTACAGAATGAGGATCTGGGGCCTCATCTATAAAGCTTGCTTGCGCAGAAAAAGCGCCTGAAAGTTGCGGAAGCCACCTTCTACGCAAATCCTCGGATCTAAAAAGAAAAAACTAACCGAAAAATCTGCTTATCTTTACGGCAACTCGGACTCTCCCGTAAGAATTTACTTAAGACACGGGGAACTGGCGACGCAGGCTGTGAGGTGGTGAAATGAAGTCAGATTCATGTCATACTCTTAATAAAGTCATCACACTTCACAACATATCAGACTTAAAATAATAAAATAAAATAAAATAGCGCTGATCGTGTCCTCTGTGTGTGAAGCTCAGTCAGTCAGGGCTCTGCTGCTGCTGGAGCTGCAGCCTCTTCTTCACCCACTTTAGGACAGAACAAATGAGGGGCTGCGTTTAGGGAGCCCCACGGAGCCCCTAAAGGGACTCGGATTTTTTTTCATATGAGTTTTACGCGTACCGGATGCCTCCTGGACGCCTCCCTAGGGAGGTGTTCCAGGCATGTCCCACCGGGAGGAGACCCCGGGGAAGACCCAGGACACGCTGGAGAGACTATGTCTCTCGGCTGGCCTGGGAACGCCTCGGACTCCCCCCGGAAGAGCTGGAGGAGGTGTCTGGGGTGAGGGAAGTCTGGGCATCCCTGCTGAGGCTGCTGCCCCCGCGACCCGGTAACGGATAAAGCGGGAGAAGATGAGTGAGTGAGTGAGAGTTTTACGCGCGCGTGAAACCTTTACGTGCAGGTGTATGGTGCCTTAATTAGGGTCCCGCGTTAAAACGACGCAGAGCCTACGGCGTAGGGTACGCGGCGACGCGCAGCTACGCCGTAGGCTCTGCGTTGGTGTGACGCAGAACCATAAACCTTCCCTGAGCAGCTCTGAGGGGAGGACGGGGAGCGGGGGGTGAAGCGGGGCTGCGGGGCCGTTCTCGTAGCCTATCGCTTTCATACAGTGTCTTGATAATTTGCAATTTAAGGCTGAGCCTACCGTTAGTTTTTAAACTGTAAAAAGTAAGGGGGAAAAAAACATGATTTTGAAAAGACGGGGGACATGTCCCCCCTGTTGCGCCGGGGAACTCACGGCGTTTAGTGCAGCAACGGCGTGCTGCCACTCACTCGCTTTATTTTATTGTATACTATTTATATACTTATTCTAACTTTTACTGTGACCACCAAATAATGTGGTTTTCCTGTCCTCCACATCATCTACAACATCTCTGTCTCCGCGAAAGTCAGTGACTGTGACGGTGGCTGCTACTTCTAATTCATTCTGACGCCAAACAGGCTGGAGAAAGCCACTGCGCATGCTCAGTAGCCTCATCCCATATGCATTTATGGGCGTGTAGAGGGCGGGATTAGAGGCGGATTCAGCTGCGCAGGTCTGTGATTCATAAAGGAACGTTGCGTGCAAATCTGCGTGCACATGGTTTTATTGATCCAGATTTTTTTTTGCGCCCGGCATTTTCGGCTTTTGAGCGTACGTGCACTTTTAGTATGACTCCTACGCAGTCCATTTTAAATGAGGCCCCTGAGCATTAAAGGACCCCAAGCCTCAAGACGCTGGGATGCATGTAAAATAATCAACAATATGAACCCAAATGTGAAAGGAAAGAAATTGTTCAATAATTATCTGCACATTATGATCAAGAATGAAAGCGACTCCATCTTTAACACCATTTGCATTTTTTATAATTAACAATAAACACGTCGTGTCATAAATCTCAACACAGTTTCATCATGCAACTCTAGCTATTAGGCGGTGATGGATCCCCCAGCATGTCAGACCCGTAAATATCTTCACATTCACAAGTTGAATGCGATGGCATCCGTCGCTTACATATTCACATGCGTGACAACGTGCTAAACATCTGCCATGTGAATGATTGAAAAAACAAGGAGAATCTGTGAATATGCAATCATAAAATAGACTAGGTACTAAAGAGCAGAATAATTTAAGTGTTTTTAAGTGCTTTTTTTCCTTAAGTGTGATTATTGTGGTTACTTCCTGTTATAATTTCAGTGCAAACATTTACAGGTTTCAGCGTATGAATCTGTTTCGTCTTGTTAGAATAAAAGAGTTTAAGGCTGGCACTGCACATGCTTGTTATTCCATCCAGCGCTTCGTCACATAACAGCTCCATGAAAAGAGAATAATGCCAGCGAATCATCCTCCTTGCTTGCTTTGCTCTTCCTCTCTCCCCCTGCAGTGTGTGTGAGTGCTATCCATCTGTCACTTGTCAGTGCCAGGGAGTGATACAGAGAGCTGTCACTTCTTATCAGCCTGCATCGGTGAGGCCCTTTGCAGCTGCCTGGCCTGACTCGGGGCCAGTGGAAATGTGTATGGGGTGGGGTACGTGGAGGAGAGCGAGAGGAAAGACAGAGGCAAACGAGGGAAGAGCATTCAACGGCAGGATAGTAATTAAAATGCAGGCAATTAAAGGGCAGCTGTAAAGATAGAGGAACAAAAGGTAGACGGTAACCGGTGCATTTCTTTGGTGTGGTATGTCCGGCATGCACCAGGATGAGCTCCGGGGGGCGTGAGGCCGTTATCCACCATCCACGGCTGTTATCAGCCTCTGTTGGTGACCAGTCGAACTGCAGCCCTAACAGGAGATGACGTGTCTCTCAGTATCTCCATCAATGTCTGATTCAGAGCATCACAAATCCCCCTAACGACTCTCTGCATTAGTCTGAAGACATCTGACCAGCGGTTTTCCAACATGAGGGAAGTATGACTCTTGTATATTTAATGTTGCAGAATTCACTCGTGGAGAAAATAAAACAGTAGAAACGGTTGGAGTTTAACCACTGTTGTGATGCAGGGAGGTCATGTGACTAATGTTGCATCGTTGTCAGCATCCGTGATTTTACCTACAGCTAAGACTTCATCTCAGTTGCTTTGTCCTAAATGAACACAACATATATTATCCTCTTGTTTTAACAAGCGTTAAAGTAATTTTCTTAACACAACTAGACTTTTATCAGTGCACGCTACACACTGATTATGTGCACAATTACCCTTCATTTCAGCCAATACAGGCACAAAATGTGTGAAAAAATGTAACATAGGCTGCACTAAATCCTAGCACTAAATCTTGAAATCCTAGTATCTGCAGGCCGACTGCACAACTTCAGAATCAGAATCAGAAAAAAGTTTATTGCCAAGTCGTTTAACACACACAAGGAATTTGTTGTGGTGATTGGTGCAATACAGAAGAACAAATAATATTATTAAAAGAGAAAATGTACAACATGTTGTTTTTTTTTGTTTTTTTTAACACTATATTTATTGACGTTTTTTTTTCAATTATTGCAACAAAACAGTTATATCTGTTAATAAAATGTACAATAAAATAGAAAAAACAAAACAAAAACATACAAGCATAGCAGACATAAAGATACAGAGACAAAAACAACAACATAAAAAAACATTACACACAAAACTCAAAACAAGAAAAAAAAAAAAAAATAACAGAATCCTCCCTACATTATCATTCAACAGAATCAGATTTCCCAAAAGTCATCAGATTTCCCTTTCATGGCATATGTCAATTTCTCTAATGCAAGACAATTTGAGAGTTCTTTGTACCGTTGCTTGATGTCTGGTTTGTCTGGGTTCTTCCAAAACAATGCTATTGTATGTTTCGCCTGGAGAAGAGAGAAAGTTATTATACTCTTCTTTTTACTGTTTATTTTGAAGTTATTAGGAAATATACCTAAGATACACAATTGTGGACGAATAGGAATATCTTCTGAGATAATCTGGGATAAGATACCAAGTATTTCTTTCCAAAACTTTGTGATCTCTGGGCATTGCCATAAGCAGTGACATAATGTACCACTCTGCACCTACATGTTGGTTTTAAAGTGCCGGAGTAATGAGTCTGTACAAAGGTGACCTAGGATGTGTGTTAATGTGACGCATAAGGTCAGGATTGGAGTCTTTACGTTAACGTAGAGTGGGATGGGGGGGCAGTCCTTGGTGGACGAGGGAGAGGGGGGTCCGGGGCCTTGTTGATGAGGAAGAAGAAACTGTTTTTGTAGCGTGAGGTTTTGGTCCTGATGGAGCGCAGCCTCCTGCCAGAGGGAAGAGTCTGGAACAGTTTGTGTCCGGGGTGGGAGGGGTCTGCTGCAATCTTTCCTGCACCTTCAGGGTCCTGGAGGCTGCAGGTCCTGGAGAGATGGGAGGTTGCAGCCAATCACCTTCTCTGCAGAGCGGATGATACGCTGCAGCTGCTCCTGTCCTTCACAGTGGCAGCAGCGTACCAGACGGTGATGGAGGAGGTGAGGATGGACTCAGTGATGGACGTGTAGAACTGCACCATCATTGTCTTTGGCAGGTTGAACTTCTTCAAACATAACTTACAATTCATAGCGTTTAAGTCGATAGCTAACAAATATGCCACAGCCCAATGTCAAGCTACTAAATGGAAGCTAACTTAGTGCATGCTTAGGGTTCCAGGTGTTTGACAGTGAATAAGTTAAACTGGTGCCGACAACTGGAAAAGTTGTGGTGTATTCTGTGCTAAAGTACTGCTTTAGCTCGAACACGTTTGATAAGTCAACAGTTTAGGTTTCTGAACAGTCTCATGTGTAAAGTATAATTTCTGAAATGTTAAGAGAAACATTTTGGTTGTTTTTGTCTGTGAAATGTTAGATTTTGGTCAGGTTTTCAGGGGGAAGTTGTAAAAAGTAGTTTTTTACTGTTTGGTTCCATGCATTTATTGTGTAATTCTTTATTTTTAGGTCTTGTCGTGTGGCCTAGAAATATTTTCAGTAGGGCCATTAAACAACAATCTCTACAGAGTCAAACTGTTAAATATTCATGCTATGTTATGTTATGTTATGTTATGTTATGTTATGTTATGTTATGTTATGTTATGTTATGTTATGTAAGGTTAAGTTAGGTTAGGTTAGGTTTTTGTCCTTGGACAGGAATTCAAAGAGCTGCTGGAAAAAAAACAACAAATGAAACATTCACACTTTTTTTTACATGAGTTTGAAGTATTCCAGCATAAATGAAAGGTTTAGTGTTAATGCAAGATGAATATGAGATGGTAATAAAGATAATGTATTACAAACTGTAAAAGACAAGAAACAGTTGTACTAAGTCCACTGTTGTGTTTGGTGAACATCAGGATCCGTTGCAGCTGCATGACTCAGATGTCATCTACAATTTTCTGCAGAAAAGTGCGCGTCTGTGTTCCTCACGTCCTTTTGTTGGCAGCTGTTCTTTCACACAAGTTTGACAGATTTACTGAGGTTCCTGTTTAACACAAGCTGTTTTTGGAGGTTTTAAACTCCACCAAAAACAGACTCATCATTTTACAGAATATGGACAGAGTTAGAAACTAATAATATTAAATAATGACAGATAAATCTGTTTGCACTTATCATTCAGCTTTTAATCACGGATGGCTAACTGCCTCTGTCGTCTGTGTAACTCTAAAACACTTCCCTCAGGAACTGTTTGTGTGGTACGCTCCCGCTCATCAAAGCAAAAGTTTATTCACAAGATTTCTGAGATGCTCCGAATATCCACAGCAATGTTTTACAGTGTGTACTTCGTCAGTGAATAGTTCCCGTTCTCTTTCCCTCCCGGCCTCTCGGATGAAGCCACCTTCAGGAACATTGACATGACAAGCATGACGAGTCCTGTGTAGCGGTGAAGGATCTGAGCGCCAAGCCTCGGGGGCCCTCGCTGGGAGAAACGCTCCTTTCACTTTATCTTTCATCTCTCCGAGCCCTTTCAAATAACTCCATAAAGAAACAAAGATAAAGTACAGCTGCTGCAGCGTTTGGTATTGATAGAAATAGTTTTATTTGAGCCAGATATTGATCTACTATTGCGCTGAGAGATGGTGCACAGTTTTTACTGAGAAAAACAGAGAGATGTGAGCCGTATCTTTTAGATACAGTGCAAAAGAAATTCTCAGAGAAGAGAGGATAGTCTGCAGTCGCAGCTTTTTCCTTTTTTATTTCCTCGTGTTGTCTTTCCTTGTTCTTTCTTTCTCCTTTTTTGTCAAATAAGGATGACTAATTTGGCTGCATGATTGCTACCTTCAGCAATGCTGTTATTCAGAACAGAGTTGCTATGATGAACATTTCAGGAGAAAAATGTTCACGTTGCAGCAAATTGCAGCCTCAGCAGAGTTTATGAATCATTTGGCAACACGACAGGAACAGAGGCAGAACACCCAAGTTTTACAGCCAGGAATCACCTCGGTGATGAATAACCCACATCAGAGGGAAAAATGTCACTGTATTGTGCAACACTTTGAAAAGGTAGACGATGTTCAAAAACATTTAATAGCAAAGTCGGGAGGTCACGGATGTGTGTTGCTTCACAAGGTAAGTTACTAGACCGCTGCTTTTTGTCTTGAAAAGCGGTTTTTAAACTAAGTTCACACCACAAAACTGGTGTGACGGAGGAAGGTGCAGAAAATAGGGTTAGATTGAAGCAAATGATCTGCTGTGGAGGCCACTAAAGGGAAGAGTCGAAATTTATCAAGAAATCACATCAGACCTAAAGCTGCACATGAAAGAATCGGCAGAATCTGTAACGATTCGCTGCCTTGTTGTTGTCTGTTATTTCTTCTTTTTTTTAATGCTTTCAGGAGTGTTGGACCCTCGTACAGGAGACCAGGAGCTGGATAAGGAGCACGGCAACAAACTGGCAAAGAAGGAGGGATGAGAAAGGGCATGGTATAGACCAGGGGTCGGCAACCCGCGGCTTTAGAGCCGCATGCGGCTCTTTAGCGCCGCCCTAGTGGCTCCTGGAGCTTTTTCGAAAAAATGTTGGACCTTTTTTTCCTTTTTTTTCCCTTTTTTATTATTTTTTTCTATTTTTTCTCTTTTTTTCCTTTTGTTCTCTATTTTTCTCTTCTTTTTTTCCTTTTTTATTTTTTTTCTTCTTTTCTTTCTTTCTCAAAATTTTGACTTTTTCCTCCACATTTCGACTTTTTTCTCAGCATTTCGACTTTTTTCTCGACATTTCGACTTTTTTCTAAACATTTCGACTTTTTTCTCGATATTGTACTTCAACATTAATCTCGACATTTCAACTTTTTTCTCGATATTTCGATTTTTTTCTCAGCATTTCGACTTTGTTTCTCGACATTTCGACTTTTTTCTCGACATTTCGACTTTTTTCTCGACATTTCGACTTTTTTCTAAACATTTCGACTTTTTTCTCGATATTGTACTTCAACATTAATCTCGACATTTCAACTTTTTTCTCGACATTTCGATTTTTTTCTCAGCATTTTGACTTTTTGACTTTTTTCTAAACATTTAGACTTTTTTCTCGATATTGTACTTCAACATTAATCTCGACATTTCGACTTTTTTCTCGACATTTCGACTTTGTTTCTCGACATTTCGACTTTTTGTGCATAATGAAAAAAGAAATCTTCCCCCAGTTATAACTAATATAGAAACATGCAGCATGTGTTGCCTTCATTCTAAGGCTTATACAAGACGTTCATTTTTTTGCGGCTCCAGACATTTGTTTTTTGTGTTTTTGGTCCAATATGGCTCTTTCAACATTTTGGGTTGCCGACCCCTGGTAGAGACAAACACGACAAGACACAGGTGTTAACAATTAGGGATCACCAGAGGAGGTCAAACAAGAAACTATATATGGTATGAAAGAGGAAAACTTCAACAGCAAAACTGAAGGAAGTCCATGTCGAATAAACCCAAAATAAAAACACAGCAAAACACGTCAACAAACCATAAATATAAAACCGCTCAAAGCATTCGGTTGTTTTTTTCCCCCCAGCCAGTAAATGCATCATGACCTGCTAAAAGGAAGCAGTTGCACTTGTCTGTTTGGGGTAGACAGATTTCAGTTAGAGATGAGGTATTTGTAATATGTTTAAGGAGAAACCGCAAACAAAGTATCTACAGCAATAAGTTTAATCAAGAGAGCATCAATCCCTCTGAGAGACACTCCTCTGTTCAGGGTGCTCGCTGCAAATAAATGAGTATAAAGTTTCTGTGATTTAAAAAAAAAAGTTGCCTGCCTGTTCCCGTGTCTGTTTTTTTCTCCTGCAGATTTCCAGTGCTCGTTGTGCTTCCATGTGTTTTTCGCGTCTTGGCATAGCAGCGGATGTCACCCCATACCCAAAATGGATATGTACGTATATATAGATATATATATTAATAATATAAATATATGTGACATATTTAAAAATATATCATATATATTTTATATAAAAAATGCACATATATATGCTTTAGGTTCTTACCAGCATGGTATTAACCATTAATATATATGCAGAAAAGGTAAAAAAAAAAAGTTGTTTTTAATGAATAAAAACTAAAATCCTTTTTATCTACACGCAGACTGCTTCTTTCCGAGTTTCAGATGCATCTCACAGCTGACAGATGGATTTAATCCATTATCATTAATTAAAGGTTGAATGATTCCAAACTGGCTCAAAATGAGTCTGATTGAGTTAAAACATGGATCGTTTAATTCTTCTGGCCACTGACGTCTCTTCACTCTCATTGCACGTTCAGAATAAAAATTGTAAAAGTAGGAACAGACGCAAAACAATCAATATTATAATGCTGCTGGTATTTCTTCAGCTTTGTATGGTTCCTAATATTTAAAATCCCGCAGCCCGGCCCATTTGACTTTGTGTCTTAACGTGACATTTTTCCTGTCTGAACGTACCTGTGATCCTGCTCGCGTGTGTGTTTTGTGTATGTGCATGATATTAGCAGGATAAATAAAAATCAAATACTTTTTTTTGAGCTGAGAAAAACATTGCACACCTTCAAGAACACTCTCTTCAAAGCCCCGGTAGCTGGAAATTCCTTCCTGAGGCGTCAGTGAAATCAAAAACAACAAACATCGCACTTACGCTCATGTTTTAGTTATTCACTTTTTTTTTCTTCTCCAGCTGAAGCGAAATGCGCTGTTGCAGGAAGGAGAACACACATATGGAAGTTTCCAAGCACAAATACACTAAAAATCTATTCATTTTTGTCCTATCTGACTGTTTTGTGAATTTCTTTTTTTGAGTTGTCAGATATTCTTCATCTGTTTCATATTCTGCGGGTCATCGCCCTTGAGAATGCATCTATGACCTTTAACAGATTAGATATGGCCACATATTTAATGCTTTTGTTTGGATTTGGACCTTTTATTGAGACGAATTGCACAGTTTTTCTGTAATGCACAAATGACCGGCTGGTTCCTCAACAGCTGTGTTACTATTTCTAATGATGGCTTGTGGTTGGAGGAGGCTTTTACTCTCTTTCTTTTGCAAACCACACGAGAGAGACGCAGACATACAGAGAGATACAAGATGCTCTTGCCCTATATTCACATCCCCATGGGAAGAGTTGGGAATCTTTGATTCTCTTTGAGTCGGCATTTTGTCATGTTTTATATCGTTCAGCTAATAAAACACAAGTCCTTGACTAAAGGCTTGGACTCCCTTTGGACATCTGCTCTACGTGGACAGCAACTATTTGTCTTAGACGTGCTCCTGCATCTCTGCTGTTACCTAATTGCCATATACAGGAGATATTTGATGCTCCTGTGGACAATCAATTAAAAGAATCGTTGCATTTTCATCTTTAAAGGGGACCTATTAAGAAAAACAGGTTTTTTCTTGCTTTAACACATATAAAGTGGTCTCCCCTCAGCCTGCCAACTCAGAGAAGGAGGAAAGCAACCGAATTCTGCAGTGTCTGTACAGCCGCCCGGATGAGCCATCCAGTGTGATGTGGATCTACGAGCCGTTCAGATTCTGCTCCCGTCGTTACGGAACCAAAATGCGATTTACATAGGTTGGCCTCCGATGCGTGAAACCACGCCATGGATGTATTATAGAACTGGATGGGACACTAAAAATGGCCACCCATTCATTTCAATGCATTCTGCTCAGCCAGCGCATACGCTGAAAAAATCTCTGACTTCCGGGTTTACTTCCGCGTTATGCGGCCCATGGAGCATGCGCAGTTGAGTCACCTCCCATGATGCTCTGGGGCCTCCCATCATGCCCCGGGGCAATGCCACGAATATTAATATAATATGTATTAATATAATATATTAATTAATGTATATTATTACATGTATAGCATTACATATATTATTAATGTATTAATATAATATAATTATATAATATATATTAATATAAAACATCCGTGGAATGCACGGACATGGCTGTGACGTCAGCCGTGACGTCACGCCCAGAAAGAGACTTTTCTTTTACTTTTCTGGCCGTTATAAAACATTTTTGACGGATACAAAGTCAGTCAGTTCCAGGAGTGGAAAACGTTGCAGTTCATCGACTGACCACCAGGGGGACTGGCTCCAAGACTGAGTCAATCTTAAATTAACCCCTGTGTTAAAGGAGCATGAGGCTCCTTTTAAGAAATGAGACTCTCTAGCGCCACCCTTCACCACGACGGCCGTCGGGGGTACTGCAGCCAACAGTGAAGCCGGCACGGGAGAACGGGGAGAACGCACATGCAGTGTCATGTGACGTCACATCTGCAGGACAGTGCGGGATATTCGGGCCCAGAATTGCAGCACATTTTGCAGCACACAGCCTGTTCAAGGCAACGGACAGATACGCGGCTAGAGGGCTCATTGTTTTTGGTTTGGAACGCGTCATCTGACATTATTACTAGAAAACTTAAAATGTATACGAACTTTTTACATAAATCCCGCCTCAATCCTGCCTCAAGCTCCTTTAACTTACTCACTCACTCACTCACTCATCTTCCCCCGCTTTATCCGTTACCGGGTCGCGGGGGCAGCAGCCTCAGCAGGGATGCCCAGACTTCCCTCACCCCAGACACCTCCTCCAGCTCTTCCGGGGGGGCTCCAAGGCGTTCCCAGGCCAGCCGAGAGACATAGTCTCTCCAGCGTGTCCTGGGTCTTCCCCGGGGTCTCCTCCCGGTGGGACATGCCTGGAACACCTCCCTAGGGAGGCGTCCAGGAGGCATCCGGTACAGATGCCCAAGCCACCTCAGCTGACTCCTCTCAATGTGGAGGAGTAGCGGCTCGACTCCGAGCTCCTCCCGGGTGACCGAACTCCTCACCCTATCTCTAAGGGAGCGTCCAGCCACCCTGCGGAGGAAACTCATCTCGGCCGCTTGTATCCGCGATCTTGTCCTTTCGGTCACTACCCAAAGTTCATGACCATAGGTGAGGGTAGGGGCATAGATTGACCGGTAAATCGAGAGCTTCGCCTTTCGACTCAGCTCCCTCTTCACCACGACGGTCCAGTACATCGACCGCATTACTGCGGACGCTGCACCGATCCGCCTGTCAATCTCACGCTCCATTGTTCCCTCACTCGTGAACAAGATCCCGAGATACTTGAACTCCTCCACCTGAGGCAGGACTTCTCCACCCACCCGGAGAAGGCATGCCACCCTTTTCCGGTCGAGAACCATGGCCTCGGTCTTGGAGGTGCTGATTCTCCTTTAACTTACATTTACGATAAATGTTTTTAGGTATCATAGCTAGATTGCTAGATTACATGCTTTGTTTTGTTTTTTTTGGACCACATCAGGTAAAATTATACAAAACTAAAACTAAATCTGATTTCTGAATTTGCCACGAAAACATTTGAAATGGGAGGTCCCACTGCCAATGTTTTCTGCCAGCTTTGCAGTTCATCCACTGTTGATCATCTACAGGAACCGATCATTTCAGAACCCTCCCAGGTGGAAGGCTGCGGATGCCAATAAAGCAGGTCTGACACGGCTAGCGGCCGCTCAGTGACCACAGGTCCCAGAGGGGGAACTACTCAGGGTTGCCACCCGTCCCTTGAAATACAGAATTGTTCCGTAATTGGGAATTAAAAGTTGCGTTCCGTATTGAACCAATACACATATTATGCTCTTATTTATTGATGTAATAATATACAAGTGAAGGTCGGAAAAATTGAATATATTGCAAAACTTCATTCGTAGTAAATTCAACTTAAGGTGAAACAAATATTATTTCCCACTACATTCAAAGTGAGATATTTCAAGCATTTATTTGTTATAATTTTGGTGATTATGGCTCACAGTTTATGAAAACCCCAAATAAAAAATCTCAAAAAATTAGAATATATTACGAAATCAATAAACAATTCAATCATCAAAATTATAACAAATAAAGGCTTAACATACTGTATCTTGCTTTGCCTGTAATGAGACTATGTTATATACATGTATTAGTTTCACCTTTTAAGTTGAATTATTGAAATAAACAAACTTTTACACCATATTCTTCACCTGTAGCTATATTCTACATCTTGGCTGATGTGGACAAACATACAGTAGCATAGGAGGCTATTACAGTTGCTAGTATGGTTGGCTGTCTGTACAGTCATGCAAGTTCAATGTTGTTAAAGCACTTTAAACTTTAAATCAAAGTGTTTTGTTTTTTCATATAAAATAAATACATTTCTATGCATTTTAGAAGTTTTGGGGATGTCCCTTTTTTTGGCGCCTGCGCTGCTGAAATCGGGTGTCCCTTATTTCTATTTCTGAAAGGTGGCTACTACTAGTCCTCACTGCAGCTCTGACAGAACCCGTTCAGGATTTTGCTTTGGTTGCAACACTTGAAATGAAGATTTTTTTGGACAGATTTGACGAGAATGAATGTCAAATAACATCAATTACACACTAGCATAAGCTAAATCAGCCAAGCTAAAATGGCTAACTGTGACTCACATGGGGGGCGTGTTCATGTTACCAGTCCTGTTACTTCTGCTCAGTTGCAACATGAGAAGCACCAAGCCTGAACGTGACATCACGGGAGTTTAGATATCACTGATAGCAGTGCAAGGGCTCCTTCACATCAAAACAAAGATGTTCTCATTTATGGTTACTCAAAAAAAGAGCTAAAGGGAAACTGATGCCAACTTAATGTAACACAATTTAAAGCCTTTAAGTAGTAACTGGAAGCTGTCTGTTGTCTGTAGTTGTGTAAACAAATGTTGGAACATTTTGTTTTGTTATCTTGATATCTGACGGCTATCCTGTGAGACCTCACTGGTCAACAGTGCAGACAAAGCAAAATGTCCACAGAGATGATGATGTTGTTGTGGAAGGTTTTTGAGTTGATCCTTTTAGCTTAAAGTTGAGAATTACTGTCTGTAGGTGCTGGAAAACCTGCTGCGTCATTTGCCTCATTTAGAGCAACATGTAGGCATTTAGATATTAGGACTTATTCTGTAGGGATTTGTGTCTCCTCACCCCCCACTGCTTTCCTGTGGAGTTCCACAGGGTTCCTTTCTTGACCCAGTCCTCTTCTCTTCACTACCTTTTTCATTAGTTATCACCAAACACAAGATATTGTCTCGCTGTTACGCAGGTGACTTGAAAATAAATCTGAAGCTCATGAAATTATCACATCACATCTTCAACACAACATGATGTTTAAATAATGCTCCATTTTAATGTAAAATACAGGATGAATATGGTTCATGGATGAGCTGAGAGCTACAGTAGTTTCCCAGCTCATCCCTCCATACCAAACTCAAAGGCTCACAACAGTGTTGAAGTCAAGCTCCTGGGTAAAGACACCTGTGTCTCCAACCTTTAACCTTTCTAGTGTCCTGTTTGCACACAAAGCACCATGGGAGACGTAACAGGTATTTATTTACTTAAGCCTGTAACATTCACTTCACAGCAGTTGGCTGCCCTGCATGCTTGTCAGCTTGTGCAATGTGTCTTTTTTCTTTCCTCCTGCTAAGAAACATTTTTAGGTTCCCGAGTTACAAACATATTTCCTCCCATTGTAATATTACAGCATAAATGTTACGCCACCAAAGCCAGACGTTTTGCCAACGCCAGTTTCTCCACCTCTCTGTGATTTTAAAAGGTGAGCTAAGGAGCGAGGGGGTTTCATTGCTAAGTGGGCCTGGACACACTTAAGAGCCGAGAGCTGGTGTTTAACAGGACTATTAACAGCGAGATGGGAGATCGATACAGCGAGGTAGAGAGGAGGCGCATCTCTGTCACCGTGATGTGTTATTAGTGCCCGGCGGTGGAGGGGCTCTGGCTTCCTTCCAGTTCCCGGGCCTTGTCACATACTTTGCTCCACAGCAATTAAACCAAAACCCCCTCTTCACTCTTCACGCTACAGTTTCAAAGCCTGTAAATAACCATTTCATAAATGACAAAACATTAACGAGTGTCAGTGCACGGTGGAATCTTTTATCATAACACATAATACCTTTACCGCAGAGATTTATTTTGGTACAGCCGAGATAATATCCTCTGTCTTTTTAACAACTGCAGTAAACAGCAGTGGTACCTTCAAGGTCTCGCGTGATGCAGATAGACTGTTCCTTTAAAGGCCAAATGATGAACAACCAATGCAGCACTGTTCTAAGATTCCTTCAAGGGACGGAGAGAGAGAGAGAGAGAGAGAGAGCGGTGTTGCTAAAAAGCCTCAAAAGAATATAGTCTAAATAAATACATCACGGATCCGACACCGAATGATTATATTCCCAGATCCTTGCTAAAGTATGAGCAGAACTCTCTGCTGTGTTGCTTGACTGACTAGTTAAAGCAGCTTATGTAGCCACTGACATCAGTTTCCCTTCAGCCTCGTGTCAGGGCTCCAAATTACAACCACCAGCTGTTTGAGCTCCAGATATTTCTGCATGATACCACGTCGGGAAAAAGGAAGCCAGCAGGTTGGCACCATTTTTTTTTTTTTTTTTTTTCAGAATACAGCTTTCAGCTGACCTAGTAATGCATGCATGCACGCATGTGCACACACACACACACACTGGCAAGCTCTGCATTATCTGTTAGAAAAATACACCTAATTTTAAAGGAATTAGTAATAGCGCAAAAATCTGTACATGAGCCTCACTTGTGAAAGAAATATTATATTAAATTATGAAAAATAGAGTAGAAATGTTAAGAAATGCACTGTTGCAGTGATTTTTTTTCCCTTTTTTTTAATTGAGATCAATAGCCAAAGTAACAATGGTACATACATCTTCATAACTATTTCGAAGAAAAAAAAACAATAGAAAGATCTCTACATTCAGTGACCGTAGTGTACCAAGTATCACTAAAAGAAAATCACAAGTCAAAGATTTTTTTCCCTTTTTTTTTAACCCCTCCAACATAGAAACATAAAAAGAAAATAAAAATAAATGTATATAAAATTATAGCAGGATAAGAATTAATTACGCAAAAAAAGAATAGAAAATAAATTATAAAAAAGAAAAAAGAAATAAAAGAAAAGAAAAAAAGAAAAAAAAGAAAACACTTCACTAAACTATTATTCTAAACACCATGATGCAAATACAAACCCACACATAAATAAAATTGCAAAAAGGAAAGAAAAAGTATATGAAAACACCTGAATGAATGCCAAGCACTAACAGGCACCTCTAAGTGGGAAACGCTTTTAAGTTTGAAACATGAGATATGAAATATTGCCATTTTTGATAGAACCTTTCAGTACTTCCACGACTAGAGTACCTGATTTTTGTTGCAGTCATTTTAATTGTTTTTTTTTATTGAACATAGCTGGATAAGATCATATTCACCCCGAGCTCTTTGGTTACTTGGGTCACAGTGTTCCCCTGCGGCTCCTCTTTAGTGTAAATCTGGTAAGTAACGTCCAAAAGACCAGTAGTCTCTTTTCAAAACAGAAATGTGTTAGGGTCATGAAGTGAGAGGACTCTTTCTGTTCATCCATCTGTCTTTTATTCCACCGTCCATTGAATTTTTAAATACAGACAGGAAGTAGGGTGCCAGCTGGTCTGGTCAGAATCTTCCTCTTAATGTGCTGTGCAAGTAAAGAGCATGTACATGCTGTGTGTTCCTTATGTCGTGTCTTCGTGGGGGATGACCAGCGACGTGTGCTGCAAACCAAATGTCCTTACAGCGACTGCTAAGCTTAACCGTGTCGTACCACGAGCAGGATGTTAATATTTAGTTGTTTCCGGGACCTAATGAGTAAAACATTTGTGTCAAAATATCTAAAAAAGATACACGGATTTGATTTTATGCAGGTTTTTAGCCAAAAACATGACGGATGTAGGAGGTCTGGGACGGTTGCGTCAGCTTGTGTCTGGCTCATGCTGACAGTTTTGTGTCGGGTACATTTCATAACACCGCTTTAACCTTGTAGGAGCATTATGCAACACATTATTAGGTTTTCATTCTTGCTGTTCTTGATTCATATCAAAGCTGCGGTGGATGGTTTTCCTGCTTCTTGCTCCGGAGTGTGCTGAGTGAGACCAGTGCCGTTTGTCCTCCAGATGTCTCTCTGAACTCCAGATGCTCTCCAACGCCGTCTCCCGCAATCATCCTTCTTCATTCCCACTTACAATTAGATAATGAAACATTGATTTTTAGTTAGATTCATATTGATGCTATTAGCTTTGTGTTGATAAATCACTGACACGGGAAGCCAGACCAGGAAGACATTACAGTGTGTTAATCAGATGGAGATGCTTCCTCCTGCGTGTCTCCACCTGGACTGTCGCACTTTGTCTTTGCTGCACATGGAAATGCTTCACAGCTACAGTAGGACCTGACTGAGCTTAGCACTGGAGCTACATTTTTATTTGATTATTTTTTACACAACACTATTACACATCCGCAGGAATGTTGTAAAGAAAGAACTGATAAATAACTCAGAGCTCCTCCTCATCTCCTGCCATGCCGTGGCTCCACCCCTCCATGCATGAGTGCTGACCAGCTCCAGTAAAGCATCTTCTTTGAGCTTTTTAAGCTCGTTTTATGGAGCAGAGACATACACATGTAATCATGTACTACTATGTAGCACCATGCAAATAAAACAGCCATAATGATGTGTGAATGTATTAACATTATGTGATCTGTTACAGCCATCAAACTATATTGGATGAAAAGATGGAGGAAGTCTGCATGAAAATGAAGTCAAGGGAGAAAAGCCTTAAACTTGCTTTGACTACATGTAGGGGAGTCGATCTGGAAATTAATCGACTTTTCACTGTAAAAATTGTCTCGTCTTTACTTTCTTTTTCTCCTTGTTACCAGGGCATCATGACAAATTTAGGAATCACAGTAAAATAGATCATGATGCATCGCAGGCTGTATAAGAAGAACTGGACAAGCCCCCTGTGACATCACCCTCAGGTTTTCTGAAAAGTGCTTTTAAAGCCTTTTTTTCTCTTTATTATATGTTAGCTCTTCATTTACAGCTCACTCTACGGGCTGAGTAGCAGAAGTGATGACATTGCTGTTCGCCAAAGAAAAAGCCCCTGTGCTAGTTATACATAAAGTTGTTGCTCCACGTATTTGTACCTGTTTTGGTACAAAAAGATTCACCCCCGTACAGTATTGGTGGATTTCAAATCTAGCTAGCGTCTTTTGAACCACAGTTGTGCCTTTTAAGAGTTCAACAAAAACTGAACCACTTTTGGAGTCAGCTCAAAGCAGTGCGTCGTTTATTCTTGGTTCTGCGTTGGCTTTCGCCCAAAACTTGGAGGAGTTGGTGCTTCAGGGTGGAGCTTTGTTCTGCTGGAGAAGCAGAGAAAGCAGGTTTTTTTCACTTCTCTTAAAAATCAGTCCAAGCCTTCCAAACCTGAGTAGTTTCATATCAAACCCTGCCCTTGCTACAATAATAATAATAATAATAATAATAATAATAATAATAATAATAATAATAATAGTAATAATAATACTAATAATAATAATAGTAATAATAATAATAATAATAGTAATAATAATAATAATAATAAAAATAAAATAATAATACGAATAATAATAATAATAATTATTATTATTATGATAATAATAATAATTCATAATTCATAATAATAATTAAAAAAAAGCAGCCTCCGTAACTGATAAAGCAGTGTTGGGAAATATGAGGATCCAAAATAACTTCCATACGCGGCTGCAGGTCTGAAATGTTGTGAGAACCTTCTGCTGGGTCTGTGTGTGAGAGAGCATCGTCAGCAGCATCGTCTCCGGACCTCTTGTGGGGGTTACCCATCCAAGCTATCGACTAAGAATCCTGGAAAAGCAAAAAGGAGTGAGTGCTGCAATGTGTGAAAACAGCGGGTGACTCCCCGGAGGATTAACGGTGAGTGGGTGTGAGTGCTGTTGCAAACTCTTTTCTTTACTTCTCTTTGTGCTTGGAGAAAGACTGGATGCGCCCACATGGTGTATGACCTTGGCATCACCGTGGAAAGGATCATTGTTACTGGCCTTTGCTCCACTTGACATAAATGAGACACTGATTTTTCCATCTGTTGGTCCAGTCTTACAACGTCCTCCACCCAGATCGTTATCCTGTCGGGGATCTTCTGCACATCCTCCTTTGTTGATCCATCAAGTTTCATCAACAAGGAATTCAGTTGAGAGGGATGTTCCTGCGTTGTGCTTTTGGAAGCTGAACTTCAAACTATGAAAGCGTCTGAGGAAATTTCAGCGTCTGTGCTGTGAATAATTAATTTATGTATTCAGTATGGGAAGCGTGTCTGTAGAAGGGATAGACATCACCTGCTGGGGCTGCTGGGAAATCTGCTTATCACTACCGTATGGTTAGCCTGTCGTCTAATCATTACTGTCACAGTGGGATCTTTGTATTTAAAAAACCCCACGCTCCTGGAAAGATACACCAAGACTCTGTAAAGTCTCTGCTGCAAACTTTATCCTCCGTTCCCAGTAAAAGTGCAAAGTGAAAGCCTCTAAAACACTGTCCTGGTTCCTGTGAGGACAGCAGTACAGAAATACACATGCAGGAGCCGAGCAGGTCCTGACAGCCGTCACTCCCGTCGGCCACCGGGCCGTCTCCCCTCTCTCTGCTCGACGGCATCCAGGCGTTTCCCTGTCACGCAGCATATGCCACTGCGTCTCTCCTGCTGGAAGCTGCCTGACATGATCCACTCCCAGGCCCCGTGGCCAAGCACCCACTCTCAGCCCTCTTGCTGGTGGCACCGGGAACATGATCTCCCATGTCTCGCAGGCTGCAAAACTGATGCTGTCACCTCACCGAGATGCTAAACTGACAAACACGTTGTGACAAGGACATGCAGCCACACCAGTGTACCCGCACACACATGTGTGCACAAGTCGTACAAGTGCTCCCAGTTAACTGGTGTGCTGCATTACAGTTACAGTTACTGTGTCTACATGAGACATTTAAAAAAAAATGCTTCAGACTTAGTTGTGTATTAATGACATTTCCAGATGTAAAAAGTGCCTTATGATGAGTAAAAATGCTGCATATCTGGATGTGAAGCTTTATGTTTGCTTAAAGCCGTGTTGGATTTTATTCAGAATCGTAGTAAAATCAGTATAAGAGAGAGAAAAGTCATGGGTTAATTAATGAAGAAGTCACAGTGGAGTAAAGTGAAATAACCAGGATGTGGAATTTAAAAGGAAACGGCCTTTAACGCCTCCATTTCTTGATGTTGCGCGCCATCTGCTGGTAGAAGTGATAACTGCAGCTCGGGTGAGGCCTGTCATTACTGCTTCATTTATTTTATTTTATTTTATTTAGTTTTATTTTATTGTATTATATTTTATAATAATAATAATAATAATAATAATAATAATAATAATAATTATTATTATTATTATTATTATTATTATTATTATTATTATTATTATTATTATTATTATTATTAATAATAATAATAATAATAATAATAATAATAATAATAATATTCTTACTTTAATATCTTTTTTCCCTTTGAGTTGAGAGTACATCCGAAGAATTGGGACACTTTAAACAATCCCTCACAAGCAGCTCCAACGAATATACATCTAGATCAGGGGTGGGCAATCCTGGTCCTCGAGGGCCGGTGTCCCTGCAGGTTTTAGATGTTTCCCTGCTTCATTGCACCGTGATACAGGTGACTGTGTCATTAACAGAATTGTGCAGCCCTGGATGACAAGCTGATGACGATGATTAATTAGAATCAGGTGTGTTAAAGCAGGGAAACATCTAAAACATGCAGGACACCGGCCCTCGAGGACCAGGATTGGTGACCCCTGATCTAAAGGTATGAAACTAGTTGAATTTTTTACTGCTTTTTAAAACAGTAGACTACATGCAAATATTATACATACATTTTATTGTTGTTTACATATTATAATAATTCAAAATTATATAAATTTTGTTTTTTTTTAATAGGATGGAAATATCATAGAGATGAAGGAAGATGAGGTCTTAAGCAATTCATTTGTTAAAATGTGAATATTGTAACTTAATGTCCTCAGGAAAATATGCAAAAAGATGAATGTTAAAAAGGTAAAAACTTGTTAATGGGGTATGATTCTTGGATTTTTTTAATTATTTGTTCTCCTTAAGTTTTGTATTCTTTTGGTTGCTGGTTGTTTTTTTGATTGAATTTCTGTTGTAGTTTGACAGATTAATTCCTTTTGTGATAAGTTGATTTGTTATTATCACCGGTTGTGAGGCACCAGAGCGGCCTCCCCACGTATAAGGGGATCAGGCAAACTGGACCTGGGTGATGAGGTGTAAAGGAGAGACCCCGCAGAGCGTGGAATGCCAAAAAATAAGACTTTTTATTATATGCAAAAAAAGCACAAAGACATACAGGCGAAGGCAAAATCAGTATTCTAAAAAATAGCACATTGAGTATATCCTCTCAGCAAGCTACCTCCACTCAGCAGGCCCTTTTCTGGTATACAGCCACTGGTTATGAAGCCAGGCAGGGTGGAGAGGTTGATTGGGCACAGGTGGGCCCAATCAGCAGAACCAGGCACACCTGTGTGCTGCTCCCCCGCAGACCACGCCCAATCCTCCACCCTGCCACACACATTAAAAAAGTCCAGTGACGGTGAGAAGGGGAGGGGTTGCTCACTTTCTCACACCTGTCCAGACTGGTCACACGCTCTCCTCCCTGCATGTTTCACCTGTTCCTCCACGTATTACCTGCTGGTTTGCCTTCTGGCTCTTCTGCCTCAGTGGCATTTGTTTGCAACTTGTTGATTAATAATACTTAACATGGTCTCCAGCATGGTCTTACAGTTTTTCACAATTGTTTAAACACATTTATTGGAACATCAGACACAATGTGCACAACCTGAAACTCATGTTTTAGGTGGCTGAACCAATCCTGCTGAACTCCAAGCACATTTACTGCTCTAGACTCAAATTCCCATTCCATACCACACATTTCTCACAACACTACACACAATTCCCAATATCCTGCACACTCTTCCTGAATTCCCTCTCTTGCTGATCACACAGAACACACAGTCAATCACATTTCTAAACTCCAAAGGCTGTTGTGCAATTTGCAATCAGCAATTTGCCATTGAATTCATATTCATTGATGAAGCGGGGTTCAACTTTGTAAAAAGAAGGCGCCGAGGGAGGAATATCATCGGCCAGCGTGCCGTCACAGAGGTCCCTGGCCAACGTGGAGGGAACATAACGTGTGCTGCCATCAATCACCACAGCGTCCTCCATCACCATGCCACCCTTGCACTGCACTTCTTCTAGCATTCCTGGAGCAGCTCTACAATATCATTGTCCAGCCAGACCAGATAGAGGACACAAAGCTGGTCAGGTTCGTTGTTATCTGGGACAATGTCAGTTTCCACCGGGCTGCTCTGGTCCGTGAGTGGTTCAGGGTCCATCCAGAAGTTGATGTCCTATATCTCCCTCCATACTCTCCCTCCCTCAACCCAATTGAGGAGTTTTTCTCTGCCTGGAGATGGAAGGTATACGAGAGAAACCCTCAGACACGGATCCCACCGCTGCAGGCCATGGAGGACGCATGTGGCGATGTCACTGCTGAGGCCTGTCAAGGTGTAGGAGATTCTTCCCCCGCTGCTCGGCCAGGGAGAACATCGCCTGCGACGTGGATGAGGTCCTGTGGCCAGCCAGGGATGAAAGGCAGGATGCAGCCTAAAACTTTTGTTCTGTTTCTATTTTCTGTCAAGTTTTCATCCACAGCTTGCTGTGATGTCCAGTGGACTGCACATTTTGAGTCCAAATACTGTAAAATATTATTTGTTGTTACAGTAAAGAATTGTGTGTTTTCTATTTGAGTAGCCTATACATAAGAATACTATATGGTGATATATTCCATCCAACAGCTGAAGGTGTAACACTGAACATACAAATGCATGATTCTACTGAGACATTCATATAGTGTTTTCCATTCATACTATAGAGTCTTCCATTCTGCACATCAGTGTTCAGTGGGTGCTTAGAAAAGTCTACTCAAATAATGTATGTTTGGCATTTGAGAAGGAAATACCATTTAGTGAAGAGTTAACACTGTTTTGAGGGTAGAGTGTGCTTTTGCAAGAGAAGTGTAGGATTTTGCATTTTGTGTGTGAATTTTGTAATTTGTGTTTAGAGTTTTGCGAAAGTGAGGTAGTCTATCAGGAAATGTGTTTAAACAATTGTGAAAAAACGTAAGTCCCATAGAGCCTTAGATAAATCGTATCTTAAATATCAGGGATCAGGAGTCTGGTCGTTTTGGAGCGTGGCTCGTGTGTTGAAGATGCAGAGATCAGAATCACCACATCTTTGTGCATGTGAAGACGGCTCTGAGATGGAATAACAACACTTTTATAAAAGTAGGAATCAACATCAACCAACTTTATTTGAACCATTTTACAGTCAAACTATAGACTTGGTGAAAATATAAATTCTGATAGCAACATATTCATCAACTACATTGTCACAAAAATGTTCAACTTTAAAGTTTGCATAAAAGTTCGGGCTTGCATAAAAACCTCCGCCTGGCTGTCAGCGGCTGCTTCCTGTCCAACTGTCCTCATTTGCATATTAACAGGAAATTGCTGTAAAATGTAATAACAGCTTGAATGATACCTGCTGCAGGAGCACGTGTCCCCGGGAACTCTGCAGTTCCACCTTAAGTGTTACAGAAAAATTCATTTTATTAACGTTTTCTAACTACAGATATCAAGTACTCAAGAGTGTTTATATTCCACCCTTAGAAAACAAAAAACCCATTTAATTAAACTATATTTTACATCATTAAAGAAAAGAAAGACAGAAAGAAACTACACAGATCACAGTCGAGACGTATTCTCTGGATCCTCCCGAGAACCTGATGGCTTTTTGTCGGGTGACCTGGATTATTCCTGAGGGGGGAAGTGAACACTGGACACCAAGTATAACACAAACATACTAAACAAAGCTGCACACGAACAACGTGAAATCAGGTGGGGATGAGACGAGCCATCAAACGCTGAAGTGCCACATCGGTATAAATCATCACTACAGTTCCTACTTGGACAGAACAAGATAAACTGTTACATCACGAGCACGCCGTCGAACGTTCACGGTAGAGACGGGACCGAAACTACGGGCCAAATACTGAATGTCCCGTTTTCATTTCTGCAGCAGGGTTTTTTTTTCTGACTTTTCAACAGACCAGCTACACTTATTGGCACTAATGTCAGCTATTTTTCATTTCTGGGCCTCCGGGTCAGTCAAACTTGGTACCGACCTGAGAGTCCAGACTTTATCTACTGTTAGATACAATTAAAGACGTCCTGCAAACGCAGCTACGTCCGTGGAGGACGCAGCCGGACAAGTCCACGCTGGTGAGTTCTCTAGCCGCCGTGCATCTCAGGATCGTGCACGTGTAGACAAAAATAATACTGTTCACAAAAGAAAACCATAAACAGAACCTACAAACTCAAGGATTTGATGTACAGACGGTAATAGCACACTTGGATGATGGCTTTGTTTCTGAAGCTCGAGCCTCTATAACATTTGGTATTTGGGGGTTTGACGCTCTCTTCTCCTCGCCGCTCCGCTGCGGCCTCACATTTCATGTCCACCCGGAGTGTGGCACTAAAACATCATTTTTTTACATTTATTCTGCCTCGTCTCCAAGAAACATTTCCAAACCTATGGCTGTGTTTCATTAGCTAACGTATCTACACTGGAAAGAGACGAGAGGCGCGCGCCGACGTGTTAATGAGGTCACCGCTGCCTCGCTGCGTACGCCGCGCATCGTCCGGCGCCTCCTCAGTCACGGCCGCCTTCTCCAACAACAGGCTGCTTCGTTCAACAGTTAAGATTGTGCGAGCCGGGACCGCCGGGGAATCCGCTGCTCCTCACGTTCCTTTGTGGAGAGACCCTGAGGATGTGGAGGAGCGGCTGCTCATCTGCAGAAGAGCACAGGTGACACACGACAGCACGTTAGTGTGTTTGCTCACATCTCAGACTCAGACTCAGACTGGTTCCTATGCTGTTCAGGTCGTGTGTCTCATTCAGGTCCACTAGTAGCGCTGCGTGTTTTAGATGCTTCCTGGCTCCGAGACACCTCCAGATGGATCACCGTCAGCGCTCCTAAAAAATGACAAACTGCCCATCGCTGGTATTTTAAAAAGTTGCCCATACGTTCCTTTTTCTGCAGAAAAGGAGAACAGTTGAAGGTAGCCGGAGGGTGGGCCTGACTGACGGGCCGATGGCACACCATCTGGAGATGCTGGGCCCGTTTTACCCCAGGGGGGGGCAACAATGTCTTTTTATTATTTGTCTAATCCCTGTCAGCAAGAGACAGTCGGGGTGTGAGCTGACAGCCACGATCGCAGACACCAGAACAGACTGAGGTGCACGTGTGCACAACAACTGACGGGCTGCGCGGACACAGACTCACCACAAGCAGCAGAGCAGGCGCGCAGGCAGTGCAGGGGGGCTGCAGGGGATACGCTGCCCCGTGTGGGCAGAAGTGGTATTGTTTCCTCCTACTGTGTGGCTTTAAGCCAGTGTTTCTCAATCCTGGTCCTCATGGGCCTATGTCCTGCATCTTTTAGATGTTTCCATGCACCCAACACACCTGATTCTAATTAATGGTCCTAATTAGCCTAAAAATGTTTGACCTTTTTTCCCTTTTTTCTTCTTTTATTTTCTTTTTCCTTTTTTCTCTTTTTTTCCCTTTTTTCTTTTTTTCTTCTTTTTTTCCTTTTTTTCTTTTTTCTTCCTTTTTGCTTTCCTTTTTAATCTCGACATTTTGACTTTTTTCTCGACATTTCGACTTTCTTCTCAAAGTGCATAATGAAAAAAAAATCCCCCCCCAGTTATAACTAATATATATACATGCAGCATGTGTTGCCTTCATTCTAAGGCTTATACAAGACTTAATTTTTTGCGGCTCCAGACATATTTGTTTTTTGTGTTTTTGGTCCAATAAGGCTCTTTGAACATTTTGGGTTGCCGACCCCTGATCTAGACAGTGACATCTGAATATGCAGCTGAAGAAGGACGATTACGGTCCACAAAAAGGTGTTTGGTCAGCAAACATGACATGACTCATCACATGAGTCAAAACAGCTAATTTAAATGAACAAATAGCGTCTGGAGACAGAAGCAGGGAGTTTTATACCCACATAAAAACACTGGGCAACCATCGTTATCACTGTTGCCATGGTGCAACGCTAATGCCATGCTATTCTTCAGCTTTATGTTTTGATACATCTAAAAACTGTAAATAATAAATACTCAATTCCTGTAGTTCCTGTATTTGTTTTCTTCTTCCCGAGATACACTGAACAGAAACTCAGGATTGTCACACAAAGTGTCGGCTGAGCAAACGTACTTGTTTGGACGCTTCTGAGGAGGATCGGACTTCACTTGCAAAGCTTCCGTTCACCTGCAGCACGGCTGTAAAAGTGGAGAAGTGAAGCGTCATTTAAAAGGAAATAAAGACACCTGAAAAAGCTTCATCACAGATGTGTTAAACCCCACGAAGCAACAGCACTTCAATGCATCTGAAAACGGACACCAAGCCGTTTAGTTAAGTTTAATTCCTCCTCCTTACCTTGTGGGCCGAGCCTGGGATCAACGAAGCCCCAGTGCTGATACAGAGCAGCCAGATCGTGGGGACTGTAATTCTTCAGGAGACTCAAAACATCAAAGTCCACCGGCACTTCCCCTGCCGAGTCAGTCTTTCCCTGAGCAAAGAGGAGCGGGTCCACGTAAGCTTTCCCGCCGTGCAGCCTCCACATGTTCATGGCGGCCCAAAGATCCGAACCCTTGGGCGCTGAGGGGAAGTCGGCCGCCTGCCTGCGCGGGTGCAGTCTGTCTGCGGCGGCGTTGGACGGAGCTCCCCCGTGGTTCCGTGCCAGTATGAAACCCAGACCCTCCTGGGGGAAGCTTCCCTCCACGGGCGCCGCGTTGCCTCGGTGCTGGGGTGCTCTGGGCTTGTGGAGCCCCTTGGCGTGCACGGACCTGTTGGACGAACCCGTCTGGGCGCTGGGGCCTTTACTCCCGCCCTCCGCTGCTGGTTTGGGCTCACCAGTCTTCCGCTGAGCTTGGAGGTAGGTCTTCCCGCCGGACGGCGTCCCGTCTGAGGGACTCGGGTCCTTGGGCAGGTGCTTGGACCGGGTTGCTTGGTGCTTGCTGCTGCCGTGGGCGGCGGCGCCGGGAGGCTGCGTGCGGTGCGTTCGGGGGGCGGGTAAAGCTGGACAGTCCTTGCCTTCCAGGAACGGCGGCGGCCCCGTCCGTCGCCACTGAGAGCCCACCGCCTTGGAGCTCTTGAGACTGTTTATGCTGGGGGCCCACTTGGGGGCCATGGAGCTGCTGCCGTCGACCCTATGAGCAACACGCTGGTGGATCCACAGCACCTCAGGGTAGTTGGTGGTGTGGGAGCAGTACGGGCACTGGTGCCGGACCAGACCCTCCGTTTTTACCGGACCTTCAGCCGCGATGGGGGCAACGGGCGACGAGGAGAGATTGAGGAGACCAGCAGCGTCGACGGCAGCATACCCCCCCACGCCTGATGTCTCCACCTTAACCTTGGCCTCTGCCAGCGCCGGGGCCGGGGCCGGGAGAGCGGGAGGGTCTACGTAGGGGTTCCAGTACGGCTGGCTGAGCAACACGCTCCTGCTCCTGAGGTAGTCCATGTATCTGGAGGCTTTGGGGCCGCTGCTGCTCATGGGGTCCAGGGCGGTGCTGTGCCTGCCGGGGGGGCCCGGGTGTCGGGCGTGCTGGTGAGAGCTGAGCAGCGAGGCGTCAACGGTCTGGAAATCACAGTGCTCACAGAGGTAGGACTTCCTGTCTGTGGGAAAGAGCAGAAGAGCCGGCGTGAGCCACAAACGCAAACGTACAGGCGACTATCCGGTGAGACAACACCGAGCAGCCAGGCATCCGGCACTGATGGTTACCAACAAAACTATTAAATACCAATAAAAATAATAATAATAATGATAATAATGGTTATAATAATAGTAATAACTCCTTTAAATCAGGCCTAAAAACATTACTGTTTACTGAAGCGTACTCCTAAATTAAATACTTACCTGCTGTACTCTACTGCCCTTACTTTTAACAGCTTGTGCTTTTTATTATTTTACTTCTTTTCTTATCATTTTATTTAATTTATTCGTTATTTAAGCGTACTCTTAAATTAGCAATCTGTGCTTTTGTTATTATTATTATTTTACCTTCTTTTCTCATAATTTTATTTCATTTTATTTGCTATTTACTGTACAATTATGTCTTGCTGCTTTTAATGTCAATGTAAAGCACTTTGAATCACCTTGTGTTGAATTGTGCTATAGATATAAACTTGCCTTGCATAATAATAATAATAATAATAATAATAATAATAATAATAATAATAATTAATACAGTTTTTAAGGTCTTGTTTACACGTAGCAAATACTGTGGTGTTTTCATGTGTTTTGGCAGTTTGTTTACACGAAAACGAAGCTCAAAGTCACCAAAAACGATCATTTCTGAAAACTCCGTCCAAAGTGGAGATTTGCAAAAACTCTTCACTTTGCTTCTAAACAGAGGGAAATGGACATTTAGGCTTCAGAACGTCACCTTATGCGCCAGAAATGTCACCAGCGTCATGTGTGCGACCTGTGTTTACAATTTGCTTGGCCACTGTAGTTACTCGTGTCATTTGTTGACGTTTTTTTCGATGATTCTGATTGGCTAGCATGACTTTATGCTTCTCGTTACACTGCCCCCTGCAGGTTTGGCTGCTCATAGCGCCTTAACAGCGTATTTATGTGGGTTTGTGTAAAAGATGGTAATTTTGAAAACGTAGAGGGGGAAATATCCGTTTTTGTAAATACCGGCTATGTGTAAACGTGGCCTAAGTCTGCAATGCAAATTATAAGTCCATAACAAATATTCAAGCACTGTGACGTATGACCCACGTTGATGGTCGTCTGCTCACCTTCCGGCTCTGGACGGCCCCCGTTCTTGTTCACTTTAGATGAGACGTGACCGTCCTGGACCTGCTTGGTTTGTAGCGCCTCGTAAAAGGCGTGTCCCAGTCCGTTCAGCAGGATGCGGTCCTTCTTTTTGTCCCCGGCCTTACCGTGGCTCAGGGTGTTGGGCGTGCGCTCCAGGCCGGCGTCGCCCTTTTTCTTCTTAACCGCGGCGTTGGAGGCGTCGACCTGCTTCCTCTTCTTCTCCTGCCTCAGCGGCACGTACTCGCCCTTCTCCGTGTCGTACGCCACCTCCGCGTCAGCCAGCCGTTCCTGCCACCCCAGACACTTCTCTGTGGCCTCCACCAGCCGCCCCCGCGTGGCTAACTGCCACGTTTGGTAGCTGCAAACTGGGTCCAGCTCTGGAATCCGGCTGCCCAGACTCCTCTCCTCCGGCGTCCCCTTGGATCTGGCGCATGTGAGATTCAGGCTTTCCAAAAACCGCTTCTTGTCAACGCGCCACTCCGAGGTTTGGGCCTCTTCAGGCGGCGGGTTCTGAGCGCGGCCGTGGTTGAGTTTATGCAGCTTTTCGTGAACCCGGAGCGCCTTGCGGTCGTGGAAGAAGTTGCCGCATGCGGCGCAGAGCTCGTACAGGCACTCTTCCCCTACCAGGGCCGCCGGGTCCTGAGGAGCCCCGTTGATGGTGGCAGGCTGCTCGTTGCCCCTGCCGCCACGCAGCTGGGCTTTGGCCTGGTGAATGCGCATGTGACTTTGGAGGAACCACGCTTGGCGGAAGCGGCGTCCGCAGATGCGGCATCCGTGATCCTGGGAGCCGCGGTGCCGTTTCATGTGCGACTTAAGGAGTAACACCTGAGGAAAGACCTGCCCACAAATGGCACAGCAAAACGGCCCCGAGTCCGCCGCGTCACCCCCCTCTCCGCCCTCTTTACCCTTGATTTTCCTCTTTCCAATTTTCTTCTTCACTTTGCCGTTGACAGCATGAGCCTTGTCCGACGGGCTGATGAGCTCGGGGCTGTCTTGTGCGTTGGCTTCACTCTTCTGCCCCTCATCTCCCACCTCTTTGTCGGCGAGGTTACGGCTCAACAGCCCCAGTTTATGGCTTCGAACATGAACCTTGAGACTGCCCTTCTGAGCCGTCCGGTGCTCGCAGTAGGGACACTTGTACGGCTTCTCCCGGGTGTGTCGTCTCATGTGCTGAGACAGGGAGCTGAGCAGGGGAAAGCTGCGCCCGCACACCCCGCAGGCGTGGCTCGAGGAGAGATCCTCCTCCTTCTCCACTTTAGTTCCTGCCGTAAGCTTCTGTGAGACCGGCTCCTTCTCCTCCGTCTCCATCACTTTTCCCGGAGGACTGGCAACGTCAACGAGATGAAAAATCCCGGGAACGGCAACTGATGCTCGAGGTATCTGAGGTTTGTGCTCCCGAAGTGGCCGAGTTCTCAGAGCAGGGACCATAAACACAAGCCAAACGTCACCGTTTCAGTGTCCATCTGATCCTCGAGGAGACTTCATCAAAGGCTTTCACAGGTACACCTGGAAGAAGACAAAGTTCAAAATGAGTTGTGCCATATAGGGCTGTTCGATTTTGCCCAAAAATAAAATCTCGATTTTTTTCTCTCAAAATCCGATTTTCGATTACGATTATTTTGTGAATTGACAAAAGGCAAAGAAATGATTTCAAATATGCTGTTTTTTTATTGAACATTTGCCCCATTGGGCTTTAAGTGCAAACTTTGCTCTTATTAAACCAAAAATGAATGAATAAAGTGCAAAACTCTGTAAAATAAGTTGAAAAAAAGTTTTAAAAAATATAATAAAATATAAAGTTTTATCTCTGAAAAAAAAAATCAGCACTTGCAAACATACAGTAAGTTATATTTCCAATTAAATAAAACAAGATATTTTCTAATTAAACTAAACTGGGTCTTTGCATGCTAAATAATAATGCAACCCATGAAGGAGGTAGAGGTGTGTAATGTCAGTCATTACATTTGCTATTCACATTTGCAAGTTTTTTGCAAGGAACACGAGCCGGTCTACCGCATCTGGCTTGAGGGATGCCCGGTGGCATGTTACAACGCCCCCTCCTACACTAAAGAGCCTCTCCGATGGGGCACTTGTCACAGGTATTGAGAGGTATTTCCATCAATCATTAATATGGTATCAATCATTAATATATGTGCAGACAAGGTAAAAAAAAAAAAAAAAAAAAAAAAAGTGAAAAATCGATTTTACGATTTTCATGTTTTAACATCGTTCTAATTACATAATCGCGATTACGATTTAAAATCGATTAATCGAACAGCCCTAGTGCCATAACTACATTTCTTGTCAGAACTCAAAAACTAACTTTAATCTGATCAAGTACAGTTGCATCCTCGATGCGCAACGCTTTCCCCTGATCCAGGGCTGTTCCTGCGGGGCGTGACGAACACTCCAGCGGTACCAACGTTGGATTTACTCGTACAAACAGAGGGACAACAGTTTGACTGAATGTGAACCTTTTAAAAAGGACAAAAGCCCGATAAAAGCAGACAGAGGACCCAGAGCGGCTGAGCAACGCTGCATTAGGCTGCGGGTCAGTGTCTCAACATACGTGTCCGTCGTCCTCTGGCTGCCTGGGCCTAAATTGAGTCTGTGAGGTGAAGCATGAAGAGATGTATTCATTCCTGCCCAACCGGGATGGACCCTCGGGGGGAATCCACTCAACTCCCGATCCAGGATCAATAATCCATTATCAACAAACTTCATGTTAGAAACTCACAAACGAGCACACCCAGAGCGCTGGTTCGGGGGTAAGTGCTCAGAGATGTTAGGCAGCAACAAGGCATCTCTTTACCATGAGCTGCTCCTGTCACGCGTTAACCTTAATATCTCGGTCCAGATCAGTTCTGACACATACAGAACTCCACTTTTACGATTCCTAGCGCTTCGTACGTATCTCACAAAGGGACACAGATAGTTTTAAAATAAGAACCCCTCCCAGCTATAAGACATTCATCAAAATCTTAACAAGTGATGAGGACTACGCAGACAAAAACAACCCTGACTGGACGGTTTCAGGGGAAGAAAGTGTTCTGGGGTGTATAGCCAACCAGGCAGGCAAAAGAAAAACCTGCTATTGTGTCAGCCGCACCAGAACTGTCACATCGCCTCATGTCTGGCTCTCCAGTCCTCATTAGGGGGTCGTGAGAGTTATTGTTAAACCAGAGAGGCCTGGGCCCGACACGTCACTGTCTTCCAATACATGTCTGAGCAAAAGGAGGACAAAAGATGACTCTTGTTTCTGCCGTCAGTCCCCGAACACAAGGAAAAAAATGAGGTACGCAGCAATGACGTTAAGGCGGCAGAAAGAGGCCGGCGGAGGTTTTCGGGGGCTGGTTTTTCTCACTTATCTGCCTGCAAGTGCGCGTCTGCCACACATACAGTCCTGCATCCTGAATATGAGGGAGTTTAGGGGGTCTTTCTGGACATGGCAGGTGTTTTGGTGGCAGACGCTATCAGATTAGTGCACGGGCAATGTGGCACGCTGTCTCGGATTGGGGGAGGATGTGCAGGAGAAACTGGAGGGTGGCAATTAAGGGGTTAAGGTTAAGGCGAATGTAATGAGTTAACACAATGGGGATAAAGTCAGAGCTGGAGGCAACAGATGGGTGTAAACAGGCCGTGAGCAGGGCGCTGCGCCGCGCTACGCCACTACAGGAGGAGCTCACGTCGTGGTCAGCATCGATGTTTGTTTAGGGGGCAAAAGAGTTAGTGACGTGGATTTCTTCACAGCATTTTTAAAAATCAAAAATAATGTAAAGACAGCGCTCCAGTCGTCTCTCCCCCTCCTCTCTAAGTACTTATCTCCTCAATCTCCTCTGCTTTCATCCCGTGTACACTCAGTGCTCTTTGGAGGATCAGTAACGCCATGCAGATACCCGAACGTGGCGCTTCAGGGCTCGACTCATTTCTTTTAGAATCCCTCGCTCCCTTTTCCTCCCTCTTTTCTTTGGCAGATGAATAGGCATGTCCAGTCAGCTGTCCTCGCATTGATTCATACTGACGTCCAAACCAGCTCAGCACAAACTCCCTATGGTCAGGGCAGGGATGCTGAGAGTGTGTGCTGTGATGTGTGCGTGTTCTTGTGTGCAGATATATCCGTTGTCGCTGTGTCGTATGTTAGTGGGCTGCCAGTGTGCCTGCTCGCTGCTGTGGAGGGGGAAATAGCATTTACCGTCCACCACAGACCCAAAACAACAATTTTATTTCGGTAAAACTGACATTTCTCCTTGTCTTGTTTTCCGTGGATGCTAATTGTGAAAGGTGTGGTAACGTTTGACTGTTTTATTGTGATGTGTTTCTCTCCTCTGACTCTCTCCTCTGTGCACATACTGGCCTGTGAGCGTGTGTGTGTGTGCTGAAGTCATCCAAAACCTCACATCCACAACGCTGTGCCAACAGGCCCCTGACTGGAGATGGCATGTGACTGTCCTTATGCTAGTGCTGCACGCCGCAGACACGGCTAAGCCTCACCTCGCAGCCAATAATCCCAACTGTCTCCCAGAAGTGCTTCTCTGCTAGAGGAAGTCTTGCTACGAGACGTGTCCCTCCACCTTTGTCCCCATCAGTTTTACAAAACAGCTTTCCGTCTGTCCTCGTAGTTGGATTTAGTTTCATTTATTCTTCTTTTTAGCTGTTTGTCTATTATAGGAGAGGCAGACAGAGGAGTACTGAAGTGCCTTTAAAAGAAATCCTTAAAACATCCTGGAAATAGAAATCTGAGGTCTTCAATGGAAATGTTTCATATCTGGTATTTACTTTTACTTTTTTGTTTTCTTCCATCAAACTCTTCCTAAAAAAAACAGACGAGGAGCCTTGTTTTTCCAGAAATTCAAAATGGAAATGTTTCACTTTACAAAACAGCCCACCTGCTGCACCGATGACCTATGACCTCAAATATAACAACAGGGTAATCCCCTTATCTATGGTTTTGTTAGAAATGTGGAGACGCTCCATTTTCTGCTGAGTCGCTGCGAGGAGGTTGGCGATGCCTTCTTCCAGATGTGGTGCTCAGCACGGACGTATACGTTAACCCCACCTACGCCTCACAATGACGACACTGCAGCTCACAGGGACCCGGGGGACACAAGAACAATCAGATGTCTAGCTAAACGGCTAAAAACACTACCGGTTAAGCTGGGAAAACAATGCTTTCAATCTCTTCTCCCTGCTCAGGTACAACGAGGAGCCATACCTGACTCTGGACATCCCAACATCCCTGAAGCTGGAGCTGAGGCGAGCATCGCCGTCTCGTCGCAAGGCTTGGCGTGCAGCTCAGAAACTTAAGGCGTTATTCAAGACTTCAGCGTTCCTAGAGTTACTTGATTGCATGAAAAACAGTGAAGCAGCACTCTGCTGCGGGCGAACAGCCTAACCTACCTAAAAGATTAGACAGCCATGAGCTCAACAGTCACAAGCACGGACAAACTTGTGCATATTGGTGCCCATCCCCCTCCTTGGCCATCGCTACACTTGGTTACACAACATATATAGGGATTACTCTTCCCTGCATGAGATGGGCCGTTCAACGAGAGGCCTTTTGTCATGGATGCTCCTTGATGCACGAGGGGCGCCGTGACAAGACAATGAAAATACCAAGAGATGAGATCCTGAGTTTTCAATTGCACGTTCATGAAACGTTACACGGACGGTGCTGCAGACACCAGAGGTTACACGCCTCTGGAGAAGAAAAGCAGGAGGTGAAGAGATGGCATTCTGGGATATAGCTGCAGATATCTGTTGGTTTATCATCGTTAGCAGGTCCCCACTCTCTTTTCAGTGTGGATTGGCTAGTGTGGGAGACATTCAAGCATAATCTGCTGGCATTAACTTGCTCTCTAAAAAAAGCACTCTCGACAGGGATTAGATTATCATGGCAAGGTCAGCCCAGACTCACCCGCGTCCCTTTATGTGCCGCTATCGCTCAGGTTTGTGTCTTTTTACCGCGTGGACCTTCCTCCGGACACCTACGCTCCTGTCCCGAAGGAGGACGCTTTCAAGACGCCCGTTTTACTGTCATTTAAATGTAGGTCACACTGCTAATGTGAAAGAAACACGATGGATTAACAAAGATTAAAAATACAAGATGCATGTTACAGAACGGGCAGGATTTATCTCACAACGCGGCTCCAAAACACACCAGCATGTTATGTCTTCCTTTTTTCTTCTGTTTCACTAGAAAGAATGAGAAACTATGCCATTGTTTTTTTTCTTTTTTATGGATTCATCGGCCATTTTACTGAATGAAAGACAAGAAGATGATAAAAAATATCCTCCATCATTAACACTGAGAAACTGATGAACGTTAAGCATTTCTGCAACAAGTGATCAAATTAAATTTTACAATGAAATCCAGGAGAGATTTTTCCAGTTTGAGTTCAACTTGACTTCCTTGAACTTTGCATTATTAAATCTAATCCAACAGAACTTTTTAAATGCTATATTTCGTGTTACTGCTATAATATTTTTATACATATTATTTGATTAGGCTACTTTCTTTTAGAAAGAGTTCAAACATCTTACTTTCGGTCGAGTTCAGAAGTTTTTTCTGAATCAAATTCTTAACTCGAGAAACGTAATTTTTCTAAATTTCAAAGACGTTTTTTGACTTTAGCTTCCTATTAATCTCTTTGAGATGTGCAGCGCAGACCGCTGTCTTTAAGAGTCTGTATTTCCATGCGGGGTGCTGGTTCCTGAGGACGACCACGTCCTCCGTGACCACGGTGAGGACTGGAGGAGCGTAAGGTGATCGCTGCTCAGCGACTCCACCCAGGAGCTCCGACAGCTGGCAGGAGGCTCTGGATTAGGTTTCCCAGAGGGTCCTGCATCTTTTACAGCACGGCTTCTTTAGAGCAGAATGGGCCAGTAGTAACCTGATCCTCAGACCCATCCGGGCCCGTCTCCCTCCGTCTCAATAGGACCAAACAGAAGGGATCTGTGACCGCACTCGGTCCTCCCACGGTCCATCTGGACATGCTGCCACTGCCTAAACTCCAGCTCCTCCACCACACACTTACATGTCAAGTTCACCTTTTTTTCCTCTGTGAGACCCTGATTCACCTGAAAATGTTCCTTTAGACCAGCGTTTAGTTTAGTTTAGTACCATTTAGTTTAGTTTAGTACCATTTAGTTTGAGTGTCAAAAAACAAAATCCGATTCCCAGCGTTGTGACGGATGTTTCTTTGCCTTACACCCGACTTTAGCTGAGCCGTCGCACAATACCCTCACAACTTTTACCACAAGTGTCTTCTTCTCATTTTCTTGTGTATAGATTGTCCTTTAATCCAGCCGAATAAAGGCTTAAGTTTTATCTAAATGACATGGAAACAACAACATCTGGTGCTCTTTTAGCTGTTTACTGACTTTAACTTGGTTAAAAGGTCATTGTATTGAGTTGAAATCATTCATTATTAGGGTGATGATAGAAATTAGGATTTGTGAAGCAGGTACGTTTCACTTGGTCAGGAGTGGGGGTCCCAATTTCAAATATCGACCAATCAGAAGAAGGGGCGGGGCTAATTTGCACCAATTATGGTCAAGGACTCAAAACTGAGTCCGGTTTATGTCAAACCATTCAAAAGTTATGGTTTTTAGTTAAGAAATACGTGTAAAAAACAAAACAAAATAAAAAAAACATTTCTATCAATCTGGCGGTTCTGTGGTTAGCCAGCTTCACTTAGATGTGTTAGTTTTGCTGTGAATAAAAATCCCAGTCCACGTCTAAATGAATTAACCACTGCTCCTCGACTTTTTTATTTTTTTTATTTATTGTTAAAATGCGTTGTAGTTTCCGTCTCTGCGTTTTTGTGCTTCCGTTGACCACAAAGCTGCGCTGCTTTCTGCAGACAAAACCACGTAAAACATTGCAACAATTACAACGATGAGCCTCCTTACAATCCATGCATCAGCATGCGTCGCGGTACACGTGGGGTGAAACACTTTACCATCCCTGCTCGCAGGTTTAACAGGTTGTAGCAGCAGTTGTACTTGACACTACCCATCGAGTCCCCGGTCAGAGCCACAAATCTGTACCTCTTCTTCTCCCTTGCACTGTGAACATTGTTTATTTTATGTTACGGTACCACAAAGCACATGTTGCATGACAGTTGGATAGGGTGTGAGGATCTCACTGAGGTCCAGGTAGCCTGAGAGCACACATACGAAGACACAACAGGGGCAGCTAACGCGTGCTAATATGAGGTAATCACATCAGCAGAGCGGCTGCACACTCAGCAGGAACTCGCTACTTTGAGGGCAGATCTGCAGTTTTTCAGCCGCGGTGACCGAGCACTTTGTGATCATGTTTGACTGCAGTCGCCAGATTCAGACAGGTCTACACGACACGCCGAGCATTTAGCCGAGATTATCACCAAAAAACCAAGTGCAGCTAAATATCTGATATGGTTTCTTCTTAGGTGATGACACGAGTTATGGCTGACAGCAACCCCTTCAGATCCTGTTTGGACAGCAGTGATCTAATCTGCCAAACAGACGTGAGGGCGTCCTGTAAACTCCCAAAATAACGATGAAGTCACAAGGACAACAGTTTAAGGGTTTTACCTGCTCTGCTCATCTGCTTCTCTTTCATCAGCCGACAACATGACGCTGTTCATGTAATTCACATGACAACAACCCAAAGTACTTCAGCCTATTGTCACGAGGGAGCTGCTCAAAGTAGAGATGGCCTTGCCCCTCACATCCTCCTGTCTGCCGTCTGCACCCCTCCCCCTCCAGCAGCGAGGCCCCCCCTTCAGACCCCCGTCTCCTGACCTAATCTAGATGATTAAATCATTTTTCTTTAGCACAAATTTTGTTCCCCCCACTACTGTCGTCCGGTAGTTGTGTCACACACCCTCCCCTATTGATCGTCATGCTGAGGAGATTACCCTAATAGCTGGGATTACCTCCCCACATGTTGGTTGGCCACATACTCCAGGGGAGGAGGGGTGAGCTGCGGCGGATGGTGCATGTTGTGCATGATGTGCAAGTGTATGGAGGGTGAGGGTGGAGAGGGTGAGGGGGGGGTTGGAGGACTAAGAAATAGAAAATCTGGCCCTGTTTGTTTTACTGCCAGCGAGGGTTAGACCATAAATGTCTGAGTATCTGTGGGAGGTAATTAAGAGTTTTTTGGAGACTACGTAGCAATCTTTATCCTGGGGTGCTAATAATGCTCCTCACTGGGAGACCAAAGAGGTTTTTATCTGCAGGAAGGACAAACGACCCCCCAGAGACGTAGTTGATGATTACCTGGTCCTTCCTGCTCCTCAGAACATTGTTTCCTGGCGTGTCAAAGACGGCGTGATTATTGACGAGGAAACCTGCGCATTAACTTCAAATTGGTCACCAGTTTTCACACATGTAAACAAAGTACAGTGGGCCCAACATGGCTCCAGCTAGGTGTCATTAGCACTCTCCATCCAGGTACTGGGTGGAGGACGCCCGGCTGCCTGGGGGCTCACCGGGGCAGTTACTGGGGCAGGAAGGAAGAGCCGGTGGGAAAAAAGATGGGGGAGGTAGGTGGAGATGTAGGTGGATAGGCAGGTGGAGGTGTAGATGGAGAGGCAGGTGGAGAAGCAGGTGGAGATGTAGGTGGAGATGTAGGTGGAGAGGCAGGTGGGGAGGCAGGTGGAGAGGTAGGTGGAGATGGAGGTGGAGAGGCAGGTGGAGAGGCTGGAGGAGGCAGGTGGAGAGGTAGGTGGAGAGGCGGGTGGAGATGTAGGTGGAGATGTAGGTGGAGAGGTAGGTGGAGATGTAGGTGGAGAGGTAGGTGGAGAGGTAGGTGGAGATGTAGGTGGAGAGGCAGGTGGAGAGGCAGGTGGAGAGGTAGGTGGAGATGTAGGTGGAGATGTAGGTGGAGATGTAGGTGGAGATGTAGGTGGAGATGTAGGTGGAGGTGTAGGTGGAAATGTAGGTGGAGAGGCAGGTGGAGATGTAGGTGGAGATGTAGGTGGAGAGGCAGGTGGAGAGGCAGGTGGAGAGGTAGGTGGAGAGGCAGGTGGAGAGGCAGGTGGAGAGGTAGGTGGAGATGTAGGTGGAGATGTAGGTGGAGATGTAAGTGGAGAGGCAGGTGGAGATGTAGGTGGAGAGGTAGGTGGAGATGTAGGTGGAGATGTAGGTGGAGATGTAGGTGGAGAGGCAGGTGGAGATGTAGGTGGAGAGGCAGGTGGAGAGGCAGGTGGAGATGTAGGTGGAGAGGCAGGTGGAGAGGCAGGTGGAGATGTAGGTGGAGAGGCAGGTGGAGAGGCAGGTGGAGATGTAGGTGGAGATGTAGGTGGAGAGGCAGGTGGAGAGGCAGGTGGAGAGGCAGGTGGAGAGGCAGGTGGAGATGTAGGTGGAGAGGCAGGTGGAGAGGCAGGTGGAGAGGCAGGTGGAGAGGCAGGTGGAGAGGAAGGTGGAGAGGCAGGTGGAGAGGCAGGTGGAGAGGAAGGTGGAGAGGAAGGTGGAGAGGAAGGTGGAGAGGCTGGAGGAGATGCAGGTGGAGATGTAGGTGGAGGTAGGTGGAGGTAGATGGAGGTAGATGGAGGTAAATGGAGGCAGGTGGAGGCAGGTGGAGGCAGGTGGATGTAGGTGCAGAGGCAGGAGTCCGTTCAGACAGGACAGAGCAGGAATGCCGTTAATCCGCCGCTGATCCGCTACAATGGCAGCCTTGTTGTCTGTCCCGTCGCTCTCAGTCTCACCTACACAACTTTAGAGCGGGGACCGCTGTCCTCTGATGAGTGTTGTCCCCGAGCTGGACCGGGACCCGGTCCCGATGAGCCGGACCGGGACAGGTCCAGACAGTGGTCCCTGACTCCCCACCCCCCCGGGGAGGAGGATGCAGGACCGCTGAGAGAGAGCTGCACCAACAACTGACATCCACAGCAGTTCAGAACACCCGGACGGGATGTTTCCGTTAACTTTCCCCCACAAACTCTACTAACAGACCAAACTGCCCGGTTCCCCCGCACCCCCTCCCGGAGGACTCCTACCAGTTCAGCTTACCTTCGGGGCTGGCGGGGCGGCGGGTCTCCCCCGTCAGGACCCATCACATACACAGCGAGCCTCGGCCGAGCGGCGACCTGGTGGTGCGTTCACGGCCGGTGCTGCTTTCACGGCCGGGGGTGCGTTCACGGCCGACCGCCTCGCAGCAACACTAACTTGCGTGTGTTTCGGCCCCAGCGGTGCTCCTGCACCGCAGCCCGGCTCTGCTCTGCCCTGCCCGGCTCTGCTCTGCCCTGCTCCGGCCCCGGAGCGCCGTGGTCGGGACGTGAGTGACGAGAGTAGACAGTTATTAACGGTGATAACAGCGGCTCCGCTGATCCGTGCGCGCTCTCGTCCCATTCGCTGGTGTGAGTGAGGGGCGCACGCGCCTGACTGGCAGCTCGGATCATTAAGCTTGTTTACAACAGTCAATAAGAAGAAGAAAGTTGAAAGTCAAACATATTTAGTTATCTGTGTGTACTTATATACATATATACATATATACATCTATCTATCTATCGATACAGTCAGTCAAATGAATGAAAAGAATCCAGAGCAGCATATCCTCATATTCTTACAGGATCACAACCAAAAATCCCGAGAAAAAATGCGACAGAAGATGAAACAAGATCTGACATTGTTGATGGGATGGTGGACAGCAGCATCTCTCCGGCTGAGGAGAGCTCCTATGTTTTCTGTTAAACTGATATCGAGAAAGAATTAAAAAAATATTAATTTTGTTTATCTATTTTTATTTGGCACATTTAAAAACAATATTAGGAGAAAAAATTCTGCAAATGCAGTGGTTCAGTTCATGTTCAAAATAGGCCTACCGCCTACGTTATGTAGCTTAAGTGTAAGGTTTACACAAGAAACAAGTTTTCATATAGCTTGTACTGTTGGCCCGCTGTTGTGTGGACTTTTTTCTGAATAAAAATATTTCTTCTTCTTCTTATTATCCCCCCCTCTATTTTTTTCACAAATCGCACCCTGTATATATATATATATATATATATATATATATATATATATATATATATATATATATATATATATATATATATATATATATATATATATATATATATATATATATATATATATATATATATATATATATATATAGTGAGGAACTATACAGGCACTTCCTTTGTCCATTGTAGGACAATTGCCATTGTTTTGGCATTGAATAAATGCATGACTACAGACATTTTGCTTTTTATGGGTATTTTTTTCTTTTCCAGTCACATATATCGTGATATATTGTTGCTGAAATTTCTTACAATATATCGAATATCGTAGCCATCGTGTATGGTGATATTACGTATATTTGTATAGTATATGTATAGGAGCTCAAGCTGAGAGCGAGCTGGTTCCAGCAGGTCCCAGGAAGAATATCACAGATCCTCGTCTAGAAGAGTGCAGTCCCAGGAAGAGCAAAAATAATGTGCAGAACCCTCTGGCTTTTGTTTTATCCGAGTATTCCATGTCATACATGTCATACATGTAACATGTCATATACGTCATACATGTCATACATGTAGCACAGCACCCATGTAACATGTCATAAACGCCATGCAGATCATACATGTCATGTACATGTAACACACGTCATACATGTCATATACAGGTCATGTACATGTCATGTACATGCCCAAAGACATGTATGTTAGGTGAAGTGGCAATTCTATATTGCGAGAATCGAGGATATTTTTTGGCATTTCTACCTTTACAAACTCCAAAAAAAAGACGGAGATGAGAGGACAAGCAACAAAAATAAAATAAATTAAAAAATGTATTTAAAAAAATAAAAATGAATAAATAATAACAATAGAAATAAAACAATAAACAGTAAAAGTGAATGTATGTGGTTGTTTTGGATGGAAAAAATGTTAATGATTAAGTTAATCACTCAGACTCATGCCTTGGTAATAAATGCGGTATGCAGTTTAACAATGTCTTGCTGAAACATGCAAGGCCTTCCCTGAAAAAGACATCACCTTGATGGGAGCTCAAGCTGCTCTTTGGTAGTGCAGCCATCTCACAGCAAGATGGTCCTGGGTCCAATTCCCGCCGTGTTAAGTTCCCCCATGACTTCAGCGCCCACACCCACACCCTGGGTGGGGTTGGCGAAAGGGCCTTTCTGTGTGGAGTTTGCATGTTCTCCCCGTGTTCCCTTGGGTAACAACAATGTGAGCTACCCCCACAAAAACTCAGGTTAAGGAGGAGACCTGAGCTCAGTGCAGGGCCCTCCCAGGGTTGGTAGAGGATGGCAATGCCCAGGACTATAATGGGGAAAACAATCAGGATAAAAATCTATTTTTTTTAAAAAGCTGCTCTTTAGCTGTCTATCTCATTGCACTGATAGCAAGTCAGATGGTCCCGCTCCTCTGAAGAACAGTGACTTGCTTTTCATCCTTAGACCTCAGGGCGCACGGTGCTGCATGTTTTAAAGGTTACACCTGATTCAAGACTGGATCATATCCCGGTCATATCCCACTTAATGGGCCAGGTGTAGAGCAGAGCAACATCTAAAACATGAGGGGTCGCGAGGGGCCATTTTAAATTAGCCTTGGAGCAGGGAAGATGATGACAGTTCTCGAGCGTGTTCACACATCAGCTTTGCATGGTGCGGCCAGAACAATCTAGAGCTCAACGCTCTAAAGACAGTGGAGATGATAGTGGACTACAGGAGGAACGCAGCCCCACCTGCCCCCCTCACCCTGTTTTTTAAAAATTTAAAATTTTATTTTATCTCTTATATATTTGTTTTTATATTTGTATTGTGTTGCACCAATCCCCAAAACAAATTCCTCGTGTGAAAACTTGGCAATAAACCCTTTTCTGATTCTGATTCTGATTCTGATGATGGGGCTTAACCTGGCCCCATCAAGAAAAAGCTGGGATTTTCAGAAATATTCTTGCATGCAGTGGCTGTTTCTATCGCAGATTTAAGATCATGGACATCCAATATTTATTTTCAGCCTCATCCCATCCACACAGAAACTTTTTCAGATTATTGATGTATTCATACTCATACGATTTTCTTCTTCTTCTTTTGGCTCTTCTCTTTAGGTGTCACCACAGTAGATCACCACTGAGGAACATCGTTCAGGAATTGCTTCACTACTTGTAGAAAAAGACACATGCTTGCTGACTGAATATCCATTAACCTACTTTAAACTACAACTAAAATGGTAAAATGGTAAAATGTGTCACTTTCAGCATTTGATATGCAATCTATATTTTGTTGAGAATAAAAGCCCATGAGCTCTTGAGCTGTGAGCTTTGCAAACCACTGTATTATGCCAGTCAGTGATGCTCAGCTTCTATCCAGGGACCTTAAGGTCATGCCTCTGAATGAAAATGAAAAAAATTACATTTCATAAATACAATTTTACAATATGACCCATGTGGCATTACTGTATATACTTCAATCATGAAGGTTTTAAGACCACATTTTGAGATTGGAACTCTGCAATAATATTAACCGGTGACTAAATGCATGATTTTCTACCGTGAGAACATATGATTTAACCAATGCAATCAATCAATGCTTTTATTTCTGCTTGTGGATTCTTGAATCCTTTCCTTGCCACCTCCTCATGTTCTAGTCCCTCCCACTTAAAATGAGAGTCGAGGAGCCGAGGAAGAGACACGAGGAAAGAGGATTAGAGGCAATATAACAAAATGAGACATGTTTCCATCAGAGCCACTATTTTAAGTGTGGCCCGGCTGCTCCAATCTGTCCAGTTGTTGTTACAGCCCACAACTGTATTTTATGATATCTCTCTCTCTCTCTCTCTCTCTCTCTCTCTCTCTCTCTCTCTCTCTCTCTCTCTCTCTCTCTCTCTCTCTCTCTCTCTCTCTCTCTCTCTCTCTCTCTCTCTCTCTCTCATATATATATATATATATAAGGTTTGGACCCCTTTTTATATTGTATGACATATGCTTAGCGCCCACAACTACTCAATAACTGCAGCCTCAACAATTTCTGTTGTAGATGTCATAAAAGAAGTATGTATTTAATGACTGTATTATTATGTGATGCTATCAGCTTTGTATGACCCAACAAACTCTAAATTATCTCACATAGCAAATCTGAGTCGCCCAGCGGTAACCAGCACAACAGCTGCCAAAATCAATGGAGCTCCATAAGCTCGTTGCTTGTGGGGCTTCTGGGTAATAGTGGCCTGGTTGGAAGTTTAGTCTTGTATTAAAAGCTTGATTAATGTGACATCAGTGTAAAGAAGGTTAGCCAACAAGTTGGGTATCATTATATCACTGCACTTCAGTGAAAAGGTGAAAGTGTGAACGCTGGAAATGTGTTCATTTAAGTGTGTGTTTATTTTCTGAGGCCGGGGTTTGAGGTCCGTACACAGTATGCACCCTGCATTATATTCACAGAAACTTCAGACATTCTGCTTACCCCAGTAATATTGATCAGTGTATTCAATTCAATTAAATTCAATTTTATTTATATAGCATTTATTACAACAAAAGTTGTCTCTAGACGCTTTCCAGAGACCCAGAACATAAACCCCGAGCAATTATTACATAAACAATGGCAGGTAAAAACTCCTCTAGTGGGAGAAAAGCCTTAAGCCAAACAGTGGCAAGGAAATACTCCCCTTTAGGAGGGAAGAAACTTTGAGCAGGACCAGGCTCATAAGGGGGGACCCTCTTGCCGGAAGCTAGACTGGGCTGGTCGGGGACATCAGCAGCACTTTCCAGAGACCCAGCACATGACCCCCGAGCAATTATTGCAGAAAGAATCGCAGGTAAAAACTCCCCTTAAGGAAGGAAGAAACCTTGAGTCGGACCTGGCTCATAAGGGGGGGATTCCTGCTGAAAACCAGCTGGGCAGCGCAGGAAAAGAGAGAACAGACAGAGGAAATGAAGAATGGAGAGAGGAGAGACACAGACACAATGGCTAACTGGTGTACTACAGGGACGACTATATAAACAGATTTAGACAGCAGACATTGAGGTGGTCAGAGGGGGGACTGCAGGTCAGGACGTCCATAGGGATCTAACAGAGACAAGCTGCTCTAGTCTTGTCCTGTAGCTGCAGCTATAACTACTGGCTCTAACACACTAGAGTTTACACTAACTATAGGCTTTACTAAACACTAACGGTTGAAGTTTGGTTTTAAAGGTGGAGGTGGTGTCAGCCTCCTTAACCCAAACTGGAAGTTGGTTCCATAGTGATGGTGCCTGATAGCAGAACGCCCGCCCTCCAAATCTACATTTGGATACTCTAGGAACTACGAGTAAACCTGCAATCTGAGAACGGAGAGCTCTGCCAGGAACATAAGGTACTATTAGGTCTTGCAGGTATCACGGAGCTAGACCGTTTGGGGTTTTATATGCAAGTAATAAACTTTTGAATTGGATTCTGAGTTTTACGGGGAGCCGATGGAGTGAGGCTAACACTGGAGAGATGTGGTCTCTTCTGCTGATTCCTGTCAGAACTCGCGCTGCTGCATTTTGGATCAGCTGGAGCCTATTTAGCGAATTACTTGGACATCCTGCTAATAATACATTACAGTAATCTAGTCTAGAAGATACAAACACGTGAATTAGTTTTTCCGCATCACACTCTTTGACAGGATGTTTCTAATCTTTGCGATGTTACGGAGATGGAAAAACGCTATTTACAAACCTGATTAATATACAGTATAAACGACAAATCCCTATCAAAATAACACCAAGGTTGTACTGGAGGCCATCGCAACACCGTCTAATCCCTTTCTAAGATGCTTGGGACCAAAAATAATAACCTCTGTTTTATCAGAATTTAGAAGCGAAAATTTCCTTGATGTCCGTAAGACATGTCTGAAGTTTAACTAACGGTTCTGTTTCATCCGGCTTCATAGACAAATATAGCTGCGTATCATCAGCATAACAATGAAAGTGTATGCCGTGATTCTGGATTATACTTCCCAATGGCTGCATGTATAAACTGAACAAGATTGGCCCTAGCACTGAACCCTGCGGAACACCATACCAGACCCTTGACTGTTCTGAAGAAACCTCATGTACATGAACAAACTGGAATCTGTCAGATAGATATGATTTAAACCAACGTAGAGCTGTCCCTTTAATCCCAACAACAGTCTCTAACCAGTGCAGTAAAATGCTGATCTACAGTGTCAAAAGCATCATTGAGGTCCAGTAGAACCAGTATGAACAGTAATCCATTATTTGAGGCCATAAGAAGGTAATTTAGGACTTGAACCAGTCTTTGTGCTATGATGCATTCTGAGCCCTGACTGAAAAACTTCAAACAGATCATTTCTATACAAATGGTCACATAACTGGCTTGAAACTACCTTTTCCAGAATTTTTGTTACAAATGGAAGGTTGGAAATTTGTCTATAATTAGCTAAGATGTCTGGGTCAAGAGAAAGTTTTTTTTTAGGTAAAGGTTTAATTTCTGCAACTTTAAAAACCAATCAACTGAAACATCAACAGGATGACAAACGACTTGAAAACAGAGTGAAACAAAGAAAGACCATAATTCTGATTTGGTACAACTGATCTGATCTTTGAGCTGCTCATCACTTCTTGTCAGCTCAAATCACTATTTTGGCTGTAATTGTTCAAATTAAATCCAAAGCTTCATGTGATAGGTGTAAAACGATAAACACCTCAGATCAAATTTACCATGGATGCTTGTTTTAATCTGAGACTGCTATCAGCAGAGGTCACACTTGCTCCCTGTACGACCCAGCGAGGTGCAGTTCTGCTGTTCTTACGAAGGAGGGAGACAGAGTCTCATCGCTGTCTCACATGAGACTCGTCCACTGAGAAGCTGTGTTTTGATTTTTTTTTTGTGTTATTTGAGATCTTTTGTTGTAAAGCGAACACATCATTTACGAGGTGAATGTGCTGATGCAACCCTTTAGGTCACAAGGGTCAATACGAGCAGACCGTGTGTCTCAGAACATAAATAGGTCATATTTCTTAGAAAACATCATTGTCCTTTTCTTTTCTTTTTTTCTTCAGAGATCTCAGTTCCCGGTGGAAGTTAAAGGAACACTTTAAAACCTGTATGTTGTTTTAAAGCAGAAACCGCCAGCTCAGATGAGCCTGAAGTCTGCATTGAGGGGGGCGTGCAACAACTTTAAAAGGTAGCTGAAACCCTTTTACAACATGTCTTTTTACATTTTTGGGGGCTACATCCATCATAAAGACATTTGCCATTGACAGATTATTGAACAAATGTTATCTTTTGGACATTGTTAACAAAAAAGGATACCAGGTATTTGCTTATTTTACATTTGGTGTTAATTAATATGCTGAATTTAGGATTCTAGTTTAATATCTTAAACAACACACACACATACTGTATGAGTGTTCATTATATATAGAAATCAAAATCACTTCCAATTTTGTATTTAACATTTTCAGAATATTTATTGTGTTGTGGAAAAAACTGCTAAATGTCTTTAACAGGTTCTTTCCAAATAAGTGAATAACTGAGTGTCTAAATGACCAAGAATAAGCCTTGAGAGATGATCCAGATTTCAGTAGATTTAATCAAACAGTTGCATGCAAAAGCGGTCAGAACATCCGGCTTCTCCATGCAGAATGACAATGAAACAGAGGAGCATACTGATTTTGAAGCTTGGAGGATGATTCATTCTAGTAGACAAAACATTGGTGTTCCCACTGCTAATCTTTGTTTGGAGGGAGTAGTAGTCTGCACCTGTATATTCTGAAGTTCCCAGCAGTTTTGTTTTCAATAAGTATGGGTAAAAACATTTTCCCATCACAGTAAGTAAGTTTATGTATGTTTTTGTTTATTTGACTTATTTTTTTTTATATATAATTTTTTGATTTATATGAAACTTTTTTTTCCTTTTTTCAAGACTTTTCCTCCAAAGTCTTGAATTTGAATTGAAATCTTTATTTCGAGCATACAAAACAAAAAAAAAACAATTTCACAAAACAAAAAAGAATACAAATAAACAGTCAACAAAATCAAAGGGAAATAAACATTCATGCCCGAAAAGGAGTAGGAAGAAGTAAAAAAACAAAAATAAATAAATAAAAAAAAGAAATGAACCTGACTACAGAGTTAAAACCAGCCGTGGTTTATTATGGGATGGTTGCAAGTGTAAACGCTCCTCGGGGCAAATCCATGTCAACCAACACCATTTTGACTGAGAGGGGAACACGCTTTTATACGTGGGACAATCAAGCTACATAAAAATGTTTAGGCCTCTGACAAAACTCTGACTGAGTGATAGTATAGTATAGTATAGTATAGTATAGTATAGTATAGTATAGTATAGTATAGTATAGTATAGTATAGTAGTGGATAGGATGACTAACAACCAAAGTGATTTTAACTTCATAAGTGTTTGTTCACGTCACTGCCATGTTGTTATAAAGCTGTACAAGCCATGTACAGTCTTTTGCATCTATTGACAGCAGTTTGTGCAAAATTTGACAGTCGGCTTGTTTACTTCCTGCCGCTTTGGTTTTGTAAATGTCACGGAAACATGGGTGACTGCTTTTTTATGAAGGCGGGGGGTTCAAGGTCTGCTTGTTCCGCAGAGTAGCACAAAAACAGAAGGAAAAAACAACTTCAAAACACTCATCAGAAACATAATGACATAACAGGGGCGTAGTCCCCCCCCCCCCCCTACTTCATTTGGGACGTTCTTAATGTCTCACACACTAAGTTGGAGAACTCAACTGCAGTTTGTGAGAACTTCTCGAGTTTCTTTAATCCCGTAATAGGGTTATAAATATTGGGCCCCCATTAACCCTCCCTCCATCTCTGTCACTTGCTCTGCTGTCTTTGACCAGTTTGAACCCATCCGTCTGTCTAATTGGTCATATGAAGCCTTCTGGGTCTCCTAATGATCCAATTCCACCTCATCTTTTTATTTAGTTTATTTATTCCCATGCCACTGTAGGTGCTCAATATTATTAACGGCAGTTTTCTTACAGTTTTTCACAATTGTTTAAACACATTTATTTGAACATCAGACACAATGTGAACCAACCAATCCTGCTGAACTCCAAGCACATTTACTGCTCTAGACTCAAATTCCCATTCCATACCACACATTTCTCACAACACTACACACAATTCCCAATATCCTGCACACTCTTCCTGAATTCCCTCTCTTGCTGTTCACACAGAACACACAGTCAATCACATTTCTAAACTCCAAAGGCTGTTGTGCAATATGCAATCAGCAATTTGCCATTGAATTCATATTCATTGATGAAGCGGGGTTCAACCTTGTAAAAAGAAGGCGCCGAGGGAGGATTATCATCGGCCAGCGTGCCGTCACAGAGGTCCCTGGCCAACGTGGAGGGAACATAACAATGTGTGCTGCCATCAATCACCACGGCGTCCTCCATCACCATGCCACCCTTGGCCCCTACAACACTGCACTTCTTCTAGCATTCCTGGACCAGCTCTACAATATCATTGTCCAGCCAGACCAGATGGAGGACACAGAGGTGGTCAGGTTCGTTGTTATCTGGGACAATGTCAGTTTCCATTGGGCTGCTCTGGTCCATGAGTGGTTCAGGGTCCATCCAGAAGTTGATGTCCTATATCTCCCTCCATACTCTCCCTTCCTCAACCCAATTGAGGAGTTTTTCTCTGCCTGGAGATGGAAGGTATACGAGAGAAATCCTCAGACACGGATCCCACTGCTGCAGGCCATGGAGGACGCATGTGGCGATGTCACTGCTGAGGCCTGTCAAGGCTTCATGCGGCATTGTAGGAGATACTTCCCCCGCTGCTTGGCCAGGGAGAACATCGCCTGCGACGTGGATGAGGTCCTGTGGCCAGCCAGGGATGAAAGGCAGGATGCAGCCTAAAACTTTTGTTCTGTTTCTATTTTCTGTCAAGTTTTCATCCACAGCTTGCTGTGATGTCCAGTGGACTGCACATTTTGAGTCCAAATACTGTAAAATATTATTTGTTGTTACAGAAAAGAATTGTGTGTTTTCTATTTGAGTAGCCTATACATAAGAATACTATATGGTGATACATTACATCCAACAGCTGAAGGTGTAACACTGAACATACAAAAGCATGATTCTACTGAGGCATTCATATAGTGTCTTCCATTCTGCACATCAGTGTTCAGTGGGTGCTTAGAAATGTCTACTCAAATGATGTACGTGTTTGGCATTTGAGAAGGAAATACCATTTAGTGAAGAGTTAACACTGTTTGGAGGGTAGAGTGTGCTTTTGCAAGAGAAGTGTAGGATTTTGCATTTTGTGTGTGAGTTTTGTAATTTGTGTTTAGAGTTTTGCAAAAGTGAGGTAGTCTATCAGGAAATGTGTTTAAACAATTGTGAAAAACTGTAATGGGATTGTGGCCTCAAGTTTTAAGCATGGGGTAGTAACACCACTGATTAAGAAGCGTAGATTCCTCCGTATTTTCAAATTTTAGGTCCATCTCTAAGCAGCCTTTCCTTTCGAAGGTTCTTGAGAAAAATTGTTTATTACCAGATGATTCATCTTGGGGCGTTCTAGTCTGGATTTTAAACCCGCCACAGGACTGAATCAGCTCATTTGAGGGTTTTTAATGACTTTTAATGAATCTTTTAGCCACAGGTGGTGGTCACTCTGCTACTTTGGTTTAAACAGCTGCTTTTGATACAGTCAACCATCAGATCTTCCTGTCTTGCCTGGAAAACTGGATGGGCATGTGGGGGGTCACGTTAAGAGCACCTCTCACATCCGGAGTGCCACAGGGTTCTATTCTCGACCCTCTTCTTTTTTCATGATACTTGCTTCTGCTTGGATCAGTTCTTAAAAAACATGAATTTCATTCCACTTTTATGCTGATGACAGTCAAATTTATATTCCACTTTAACATGAAAAAGCTTGCTCTGCTAAACAATGGGTTGAGTGCATTGATGAAATGAAGGCATGGACGTCACTTAACTGCTTACACTTTAATCAAGATCAGACTGAGGTCATGTTATTTGGGCCAAATGATGCCTCTAAGGTGCATGTCAAACATTTGAAACCTACAGCAACAAGCCTAGTTGTAAAACTAGATATCAACTGTACATTTAATACATATATCAGTTAGTGGAAATCACTTGCTCAACTGCAAATTGTTCAAAACGCTGCTGCCCGACTTTTAATCAGTGCAAGAAAACAAGAGCACATTGCTCCAATTTTAGCATCAATTCATTACAGGTTGATTACAGGTTGATTTTAAGATTATTTTATTAGATTTTTAATCTCTTCGTGATCTCGCTCCGAAGTATCTGTCTGTTGCTTCAGGCATGCATTCCTTCAGGCTTAGAGGTGGCCACGCTGTTTCAGGCAGAGCGACTCACTTCCCGTTTTTAAAGCTTGGTTTTAGGGTTTTATTTTTTTTACTGTTTTATTTTGTTTTATGCTTTTATGTTTTATAATTCTTTTACCTTTATTTTATGTTTTTCTCTAAATCCATGATCAGCACTTTGGTCAACTGTGTAGTTTTAGGAGTGCTATATACATTTTAGAGTGCTATATAAATAATGTTGAGTATAACAAGACAGCAGGGACTCAACTCACATCTTCTTGTGAAACTCCTGACCGGGGTGATTTAACTCCAGAATGTTCCTTTAGTAGAAAGCTGCTTCGTTGTTGCAGGTTCAGAAACTATATGGATGATGTACTTCTCCATCGTAAAAAAATGTGGAAATTAGGAAACATGAAATCATACAACATTGCAACACCTCCCAATAGTAACATTGCTTATACAAACGCCATTTTTAGTTGCTTGTTTCCTCTTTGGTGAGAGGTATTATTGCTTTATGTAATTTTTCTTTAAAGTAATGCAAAATTAATTTAAGGTAACTTTGTGTAGCGTTCAAGAGTGATCTAATTACTCAGTTATGGTTTTATCTTGTGTTGTTCTGGTTGTTCTTGAAAACAACAAACATTTAGTTTCTATTACTTTTTTGGATTTCATATGATTAAGTTAATAATATAATAATAATAATTATTATTATAATTAATTATTATAATAATAATGACATTTCTTGCCTTCACCATATAGAAAATAATGCCATTAAGCAAAAATAAAGAATTGAATAAATAATTAATAAATGAAAACTGGCTAACTGGAACTTATGGGGGTAGTTTTACAGCAGTTATCTCCATTTTTCTTACCTGTGTTTCGTGATCACACAAGGGGAACTGCCTTGTTTTCCCAGCTAGTTTATGACAACGCCTCTCTTTAGACCCACGCGCATAAATCAATTTCCCCACTCTTCCGCCTCTCGCAGCCTAATCTCATTTAGTCGTTCACTCCTGATGTTCTTTCCACTATCAGGGATTTATAATGAAGAGTCATTTCTGCAACTCAATCTAATCTGGAAGCAACGCCCCAGATTTAAATAGATTTTCAAAAAAAAGAAAAAGCCAAAACAAATAGGAAACAAGGAAACAAGTCTTTTCATGAATTTAAGGTTTGAAAAACATGAATAAAATGTTTGTTTGTTGTTTTTTTAAGTGTAGAGACGCTGTGCAAAGATTCTCAGACACTGATCTTTCATCTTTCAGTCTTAACTATGAAACTTTTTTTTTTTTACTTTCGCATTTTTTGAATGTTATGCAATGTTTCTGATTCAGGCAAGGCCCAGCGAGAGTTTTGATGTTCTCCCTGTGCTTATGGGGGTTTTCTCTGGGTACTCCAGCTTCGCCCTGCAGTCCAAAATCATGCACATTAGATCAATTGATGGGTCCAAAATGCCCGTAAAATGAAGTGTGTGCAGTTATTTGTCTATATTTGGCCATGGGGGTCCAGGGGGGTCCGGGTAAGGCTGTAAGGGGGGATAGTCATTGGATTTGTATGTTTTTGGTGATAGATTTGTTTGTTTGTTTTGGTGTGTGTGAGTGTGTGTGTGTGTGTGTGTGTGTGTGTGTGTGTGTGTGTGTGTGTGTGTGTGTGTGTGTGTGTGTGTGTGTGTGTGTGTGTGTGTGTGTGTGTGTGTGTGTGTGTGTGTGTGTGTGTGTATGATGAAAGCCAAACTTCAAACCTAATTTAATAATAACTAATTTTGTTTTCTTCAGTTTTACACTGCAAAAACTCAAAATCTTACCAGGAATAGTTGTTTTATTTTTACAGTTTACAGTTTAGCTGTTTCAAGTAAATTTTCACTTGAAATAAGTAGGAAAATCTGCCAGTGGGAGAAGATTTATCTTCTCATTACAAGCAAAACAATCTTGTTCCACTGGCAGATTTTTCTACTTATTTTAAGTGACAATCTACTTGAAACAGGTGAAAATTGTTGTTTTTTCCAGTGATGAGTCTTGTGTAATTGTAATGAGATTTTTTTTACTAAAATGAGACATTTTAACTAGAAATAGGACAAATATTCTTGTTAAGATTGTGAGTTTTTGCAGTGATCCATTTTACTTATCCTGTGAAGGACAGAGTCATATTGATAAGTTCAGAAAACTGTTTTTTATTGTTGTGTTTTGATGTATTTGATGTAAGCCCAGTGGATATTTAAAGCTTACAGAAGGCTGCATTTAACTGCTGCTATGTCATTCCTGCAGTATTTCTGCAGGTGTTTTGGTCAGTGCTATTATTTGTAATATATTATATTATTTGTAATCAGCACAAATTATCTGTCCCCATAAGATAAAATCCACCATCCCCCCTGATTTCTTTTTACAACTCGAGTACTGACTGAGGGTCATAATCCACATTTCCCAAACTCTTTCAACAAGTTCACTGAAGATTGTAGGACAATAGTTCTGAACTGTAGACACTTTCCTCCAGTTTAAAGGAGGACGGTTCATTTTCTTCACTCAGGTGTTGTTTGGATTCTCGTATTGTCATCATATCTCTCCCTTTTCACGACTTTCCTTTTCCTGCCGTCACGGGTGAATTTGAATACGCAGAATGAAACGCAGACGGGGTGGAGCATGAATCCGGGGTGGGAGACATCAACATTGTTGTTGTTGTCGTCTGAGTTGTGCAGCAGAGCTGGGGGCTACACAACAACCTTGAGAAGGTTTTCAGGTAAGTTTGATCTTTGTTTCAGTCTGAATATGCGTTGAGATGCCAGAATAAAGAAATCATAGTTACAGGTTAATGCCTGAAAGAGCCTTAGGTGGCACTGATTGTAAATAGTTTTAGAGGAAATTGTTTATTATGAGATGGGTCTGAAAGATGCTCCTGGACAGTTGTATTTGTTAAACTAAAATATCTAACATTTCTACAGCATTTTAGACATCAAATCTGAATGCACTCATTTATTGAACAAAGCCAATTTAACCAACTAAATGTAATCTCTTCTGGCACCTGATTTTTGTTCACTAATTTGCTTTGAATGGCTTTTATTATAGACAGTCACATTTAAAGGGTAACATTATTCTAACTCAAGGACCTAAAGTCTAAGAAAAGATTGATAAAAGCTCAAATTCTTCCTAAGAATTTAACTGTTATTGTCCTCGAAATCAAAATATCATTGAACTTTTAAAAACCAGGCATTTCAAGTACCGTCAAATGAACAATTGTGCATCAAGGACAGCTTTAGTTTAGAAACAACACATGTGTCTTATCTGACCCCTGAGATCTGCATCTTTAGCACCAGCTCAAACAACACGACCTCCCGTCTGTCTAAATGTGGTTTGGTCAGCGCTTCACAGATAAAAAAGTGATCCTGGGATCATTCTGGCATGCTTCTCCATATCAGACGTCAGCCCCTTGTTTTCTCCTCGGTTCTCTAAGATCTACGCTGAATTATCTGACTCTGTGGCCAACACTTCAGTGTAATTTGTTTATCTGACAGAGCTAATCCACTTATGGCCTCATACACTGCAGCGTCTATGATGTAACCATAATTTCCTCTTCCCTCGCAGAGACAAATGACCGTCATCTAATAAGCAAGCAGCCAGAACCGGCATTTTTATTCCTTATTGCACAAAAACACAGCGAGTGACTCCTTGTCGGCACTCTTGAGCACAAACCCCTACCCAACGAACGAGGGGAGCTTTCAGGATTTGCAAAATGTCAAACACTGACTTCAAGAAGTTTGAGTTCTTCAACAGCATCCTGAACGCCTGCAGCGTCGGGCCGTCCTCCTGCAACAGCTCTCACTTCTCCTTCCATAACGCCAGTAACAGCAGCGGGCTGGAGATCTCCGACGACGGAGCGCCCTGGCTCCAGATCCTCATCTCCGTGGTGTACTTCATCGTGGCGACGGCTGGAGTGTTGGGCAACATGTTGGTCATGTTCCTTCTGTACTCTACTCACACCATCACCACCGGCACCATCAACTTCTTTGTGTTTAACTTAGCTCTGGCCCACCTGCTGTTCTCCCTGGCCCTGCCGTTCTGGGCCGTGGACATCGCGCTGGACTACAGCTGGCCTTTTGGCCTGGCCACTTGTAAAGCCGTGTCCTTACTCACGGGGCTCAACGTCTTTGCCAGCTGCTTTTTCCTGACAGCCATGAGCTTGACCCGGTACTGCTACGTGGCGACCGCTCTGAAGCCGAGCGCTTCCCTGTGCACCAGATCCTGCACCTTCCCGGTGGCCACGGCCTTCATCTGGGTCGGAGCGCTCATCGCCGCGACGCCCAGGGCCGTGTTTGCAGACCTGAGCCACGTGGGCAGCGGTAATGACACGGCGTGCCTGCTGCGCTTCCCAGACGGTACGGCTTGGCTTGGAATAAACCAGCTCCTGCGCGTGGTGCTGGGGTTCCTGCTGCCCTACGCCATCATCATCATGTCCTATCTGCTGCTGCTGCGCTTCCTCTGCAGGCACAAGCTGAAGGGCAGCAGCAGCTCTCGGCGAAAGGCCGATGTTTCCAAATCGGTGGCGGTGGTGGTGCTGTCCTTCTGCGCCTGCTGGTTCCCCTACAACATCCTCACGCTCTGGGGGGTCCTGATCCAACTCGACGTCATCGACATCAGCAAGTCCTTCTACTCGGCGCAGACGTACTTCTTCCCTCTGGCCAACTGCTTGGCCTTCACCAGCAGCTGCTTTAACCCCGTCATCTACTGCCTGATTAGGAAGGAGTACCGCGCCGCGCTCCATAATGTGCTGTTCAAACTGAGTCTGGCCATGTCCAAGATGCCGTACACGATGGCACCCGAGGAGGGGTCGGGGCAAGCGGGGCAGATCTCCATTCCCCTCAGCAACATCTACAGCCAGACGTACCAAACGGACCTGCGGAGATACCCACCTCTGTCAACCTTCCACCACACATGATGCACGAGGAGGGGCAACCTGCACGTCACCAGGACGGGATGCTTCCCCGTCAGTACTCGAGTTGTAAAATAAAATCAGGGGGGATGGTGGATTTTGTCATATGGGGACAGATAATTTGTGCTGATTACAAATAATATAATATATTACAAATAATAGCACTGACCAAAACACCTGCAGAAATACTGCAGGAATGACATAGCAGCAGTTAAATGCAGCCTTCTGTAAGCTTTAAATATCCACTGGGCTTACATCAAATACATCAAAACACAACAATAAAAAACTGTTTTCTGAACTTATCAATATGACTCTGTCCTTCACGGGATAAGTAAAATGGATCACTGCAAAAACTCAAAATCTTAAGAATATTTGTCTTATTTCTAGTTAAAATGTCTCATTTTAGTAAAACAATCTCATTACACTTAGAACAAGATTCATCACTGGAAAAAACTACAATTTTTATATATATATATATATATATATATATATATATATATATATATATATATATATATATATATATATATATATATATATATATATATATATATACATATACTGTATATTCCAATATATTTACAGTCATACATTGACCGTAAAGATTCAGGAGGCTAACACCTACGCTCTCAGGAGCGTCTGCTAGTATCTGTCCCTAGAGTGTATACCGAGCTGGGAAAGAAGGCTTTCAGGTATGCTGCGCCTTCCTCCTGGAACCAGCTGCAAAACACCTTGAATCTCAGCGTGCTGGTCTCCCTTAATGCTTTTAAATCGCTCCTGACAGATCTTGAGATGTCCAATTCTGCCTGCAAATGCTATGAGTAATGTCAACAGTGTTTTGTTTTGTTATGTGTCGTGTCATATGTCGGAATCATGTTATTGTGTTGCTGCCTGTCTTGGCCAGGACCCTGTTGTAAAAGAGATTTTTAATCTCAATGAGATTTGTTTCCTGGTGAAATAAAGGTTAAATTAAAAAAAAAGAAAAAATTCACTTGAAATAAGTAGAAAAATCTGCCAGTGGTACAAGATTTTTTTGCTTGTAATGAGAAGATAAATCTTGTCCCACTGGCAGATTGTCCTACTTATTTTAAAATTTACTTAAAACAGGTGAAAATTGTCAAATAAGTTATTTTTCTGGTGATGACTCTAAATGTTGAAATAGCAGTAAAACCACATTCATTGATGAAATGACATAAGGGATGGAAAGGGGGGATGGCAGTTTTACAGGGGGATGATTTGGACCGTTTTTATTTCATGGGGGATGCCATCCCCCCTCATCCCCCCTCAACTCCAGTACTGGTTGTGAGAGGATGCCTCCTACAGTACCAGAGCGTCAGTGTGCTGCGTGAAAATTATTACACTCGTATTGACTACAAATCTGATCAAATCTGATCCACCAGCTTCTACCACTTTGTGCGGTCGTTCGTTTCTCTCTTTCTTAATGTTTGTATAAAAAGGAGAAAACACTAAATGAAGTTGAAAACTGATGTAAACATGTTTCCTTCGTCCACGAAGCGTCCTCTAACTCTTCACTGTGAGTCTAAATTGTCATTTCTGTGTTTCAAAGTGTCTGTGTGTAAAAAACTTTTGGTCATTGCTTGAAGGAAGGAAAAAATAAAAAAAATAAAAACTGATCCTAAATTATTCTCCTGGTGTTGCGTTGTTTTCTTCTCCAGGTAAAGTAGCTCGACATTTGTGCATGAAAAGAAGATTGGACGGGATATTCTTCAACAGTGATTGAATAAAACATGTTTATGGTGACTGGAGTGTGAATTTGAAAAATCTAAATGGTTGTTAGTTTAAGTTTTTAAAGCAGTTTACATGGGCATGTCTTTGAAATGATGGTAAAACAGTTCAGGCTGCTGCAGCTCCAACTGGCCACAGGATGGTGATGCTGTTCCAGTTTTACAGTAAAAAAAAGCCAGGCCTGGTAGAAGGACTGGGAGCAGGACTGCACTGCAAAAACTCAAAATCTTAACAAGAATACAAGAATATTTGTCTTATTTCTAGTTAAAATGTCTCATTTTTAGTCAAAAAGATCTCATTACACTTAAAACAAGACTCATCACCAGAAAAAACAACAATTTTCACCTGTTTCAAGTAGATTTTCACTTGAAATAAGTAGAAAAATCTGCCAGTGGAACAAGATTTTTTTGCTTGTAATAAGAAGATAAATCTTGTCCCACTGGCAGATTTTTCTACTTATTTCAAGTGAAAATTTACTTTAAACAGGTGAAAATTGTCAAATAACGAGTTATTTTTCTGATAATGACTCTTGTTTTAAGTATAATGAGATTTTTTGACTAAAAATGAGACATTTTAACCAGAAATAAGACAAATATTCCTGGTAAGATTTAGAGTTTTTGCAGTGTGGGAGCAGGACTGGCAGCAGGACGGGTTTTGTGCTTTTATAGATTATATTTTCCTTCTGTACCTGTTTTATGGTTTTAACTTGTTCCCTTTGTGTTGTCGTGTGAAGCAGTTTGTGAGCATTTCTGTGAAAAGTGCAGCATAAATCCATTTTACTTACTAACTGAGAGCACTGTCACGTAATGAAACTCAACTTTACAGCTCAATTTAAAATCAAGCAAAAATTACCCACCTGGGTTCTTTAAATAATAACACATTGTCAATTAGAGATTTATTAATTTATTTAAATCACTCAGAAAAAAATCACCTGTAATATGAATACATTCCCTTTGTTCAAACGAAAAATAAATAATGAAGGAAAGAAATAATAACATCAATCAAGTGTACTTACACTAATAGTAATTACAGGCGCAATCATACCTACGATAACTACCACCATAAATAAAACTACCAACACTCACCACACAACATCAGGGGTCTGGAGGGTATGGCTTATCAATGGGGCATGGCTTATTTCAAAAGAAATGTCAAGTAAATTAAGGTGTTACATCCAGTAGGCCGAATTCAAGTCAGAAATCCCACCAAGAACATCTTTGAGACAGCAGGTCAATTGTGCAGAATATTAGCTGCCAAGAAAAATATTGTTGCCTTCCAAAATGCTATACATCCATTTTAGAAACATAAATGTGTTGATATATGTTCTATACCCTTACACAAAATATATATAGGATAAATAATTTCCTCTGTGAGGTCCTGCTTTAGCTGCAGTGCAGCGGTAGTTGATCCGCGCGCTCAACATCTCAAACTGAGACTGTAAACATGAAGCTCTTCTCTTCCTTAAATTGTACATGCTTTTTGTTCAGGGTTTCTTTTGGATTGTCAAATGTCAACTTTTGTTCCTCTTAAGAGTTTGTGGCAAATGATTGACGGAATAAAACATTGGTAAGGGTCTGCAGAGGGTCAGGAGCAAACCCCCTAAATAACAAAACAAACAAAACAAACCAGATAAATGAGTAAGTTTCATGTCCGCTTCGATTTGTATTTAGCTTTAATGCTCACCCGCCAACCAACATGATTCAGTAATTTGTGCATTTGGTATTAAGATATATTAAAAGTAATCTGTGGGTTCCTGGTAACACCTGAGAGTCTCGACGCACACACACCTCGACCGCCATCTATGGAGGAGATCTGGGCGACAGGAGGGCGGCGGCGGCGAGAGCGGACACGCTCGGCCCAAACTCTACCGTCTGGCTGGAGACAAAGGTACCACTTATCTGAGGTAGTCCATGGGCCAGGCCAGATATCAATACTACTCAAGGTGACCAAACTTGCTTATGATTTTTGAAAATATCCATGTCTATAGATGATATTTTGGTATGATAACCTTCCTGAGTGGCAGCTGTATCACAGTTATCAGCTCATGAAGTTACCAGAACAGTTACAAAATTTGTTCAGATTGGAGGATGAGGACAACAGACTTAAACTTGATTTCAAACATACTTTTGCAAGGCTAAACATAAAACAAAGGTGTATTTCTGTTACAGGTGTAAAATTATGGCATGGACAAAGCAAGGAACTGAAAAGTTGCACAAGTTTGTATCAGCTTAAGAAAATGTTTAAAAAAGAAAAGATAAGTGCCTACAAAAAAGAAAAAGGAGAAAAAGAAAAAAATAGATAGAAGAGTGGTATTTGTGTTTGTTTTCTTGTTATAAATATATGTATAGATAGATTGGTGTTCAGTAAGTCAACGTAATTGTATTAACAGAGAGGGGCAGGTATCATAAGTTTTCTTCTTCCTGCTCCTTTTCTTTCATGGTGATATTGTGTACTTCATGGAATTTTGTACAACATTATTAAGAATATATACCAAGAATGGAATAAATGAAATGAAATGAAAAGTTCAGAAAATTACATTTCAGATGCTGCTGCATATCCTGGTTCAGACTCATGTACAGGATATCTGTTAATGTTTAACAATATTGTCTTTGGTATCATTTTAAGCATTCATTCAAGCTAAGATGTGAATCTTTCTGACCAACATAGAGGTCACTGCAGCTCTTTAAACTATAAACAACACACATTTTTACACAATTTTTGCCTAAATGATATACTATCTTTTAGCCCTGTGTTATATGGAACAACAGAGACACAAAATACAAAAATTGGAATACTCACAGGACCATAAGGATTCAGGAAATGTATCGCATCTTAGCTTGAATGAATGCTTTAAAAGGTCCCCTTTAAAATGATACCAAAGACAATATTGTGAAACATTGACAGAAATCCTGTACATGAGTGTAAACCAGGATATGCAGCAGCATCTAAAATGTAATTTTCTGAAGGGGGTGGGTAACTTCATGAGCTGATAACTATGATCCAGCTGCCACTCAGGAAGGTTATCATACCAGAATATCATCTACAGACGTGGATATTTTCAAAAATTATAAGCAAGTTTGGTCACCTTGAGTGGTACTGACATCTGGTCTGGCCCCTGGACTAAGGATGGACTCTCTGTTTTTCACAAACGTGTTTGCTCTCAGGTATGAAGCAGAAAACTGCCGAGGTTAAGCCGCAGCCAACCACACGCCTCAGTAACACTGATGCTCTATCACATCTCTTAGAGACCATGGATCTCAGCGTCTATTCAAATGAAAACACAAGTGCAGTATAACATTTTTAAAAATACTATATTGCAATGCAGGCCAGAGAAATAAACTTTTTAAAAAATAACTTAAAACTGCAATCCAGCGTTATTGAAAGCACCGCTGCTGTTTTTGGTTCCACCACACAGATGAGGCAGCGTGAGAGCTTTCTGGACACGTGATCAGCTCTATTGGCGCCGCCGCCATTTCTGGATTGCAGCATTAAGAGTTATTATAAGAATTCTTTTTTTGCCACAACTTCCACATGCCTGAAGGCCTACCCTTGATCTGAATACATTTTACATAGAAGAATAGATATACATTAAGGTATTTCATACATTTCAGGTAACATAAACATTTAATTTTGTATAATTTATATTTAAATAATATGTATTTTAAAAGGCAAGAGGTTATTTTAGTGAAGCATGAACTGTGTCATGTAAATGATTCTGACGTAGTTGATCCACACACGGCTCATCAATTCATCACCTGACTACAAAAGAAAAGGACATTTAACTGTACAAAGTTTACAGGTTTTTCTAAGTCGGCGTGGTTGTTTTTGGGCCCTGCGGCGCAGACTGTAAGGCAGTCAGATCCTGCGCTCATATACTACACACCTCTGTGTCACTCCTGCGCTTTCAGTCCACGTCTCCTCATATTCTCATGGTAAAGAAAGCAAAAGGCTGAACGTTACACCCTTCTGTAAAATATGGAGGAATTAGGAGGCCGGGCTAAAAGGAGGAGAAGATGATGCTCCACGGTAAGACACTGAGTCAGTGTTCTTCTTTTGTACATTAGGATTACATGAGAATTAAAAAGCACATGCTGAACTGTTGCACATCAATGCTGCAGGAACATTAAACACAGCAGATGAGTCTTCTACTACTCGCTATATTATGGTTTTCACCTGGTTTGTCATTAAAATTCACTTGTATGCCACACTTTTTTAGTTTAGGCAGCCATTAAGACCAACACTGTCTCACGGATGTAACCAGAACCAAAGCCAATAATTAAATCTGTAAAATGTTAGCAGCGATGGAGCGAAAGAGAAACCAGTTTGATGGTGGTACTTTTACAGCCGGCCTATGTAGCAATGCCACTTCTGACCATGTGTGGGCGTTTGGATCTGCTGAGCCGGCCGAGCTGTGGTGAATAAATGTAGCCCTGAGTGACTTTCAGGGCCCGGCTCCAAAAAGCAAGTCAGTCTCCACTGAGCTCCGTGTTAAAACGTCCAACTGTCCAGGAGAAAACGCTCCAGACTGGCCCTTAAAAGTTTAGGGAGAGAAGGCTGCTGAAGAAGCAGGGGAATCAGCCGAACTGATAACTGCTTCAACTCCCTGCTCTGCTCATCAACCTGGCAGTCCAGCCGCCGCTGCTGTCAGCATTTACACACTGTACAAACAACCACAGCTAAACTATCAACAGTTCGGTCCTCTTTTCAGATGTTGCACTGCAAAAACTCAAAATCTTAACAAGAATATTTGTCTTATTTCTAGTTAAAATGTCTCATTTTTAGTCAAAAAATCTCATTACACTTAAAACAAGAGTCATTACCAGAAAAAGTTGCTTTCTAAATATTGTATCTATGACATGTCTTTGTTTTGTTTGTTTGTCATTTTTTTGCCTTTACTACTACGCCTTGTGTTCCTTCTGACAGGAGGACTGCCGATGGAAATTAGCCTTTTTGGTGCATTTACATTTTTTTTTTTTAAATGTTCATTAATGTACATTGTCCCTCTATAACAAATACATTTAAAAAAAAAAAAAAAAAAAAAAAAAAAAATGAAATAACTTGTTATTTGACAATTTTCATCTGTTTCAAGTAAATTTTCACTTGAAATAAGTAGAAAAATCTGCCAGTGGGACAAGATTTATCTTCTCATTACAAGCAAAAAAATCTTGTTCCACTGGCAGATTTTTCTACTTATTTCAAGTCAAAATCTACATGAAACAGGTGAAAATTGTTGTTTTTTTTCCAGTGATGAGTCTTGTTTTAAGTGTAATGAGATTTTTTTTTACTAAAAATGAGACATTTTAACTAGAAATAAGACAAAATTCTTGTTAAGATTTTGAGTTTTTGCAGTGTGCAATAGAAACGACATCTGAAACAAACACAGGTTCAATCGCTATGAATTTAAGGTACCTTTACTGCATGAGAGAGAAGTTATAAAAAAAGCAAAGAAAGGTAGCTTGTGATGACTGAGTTAAGTCGGCTGTCAGGCGAATGTCACAAACAGTTTGTCCCGTTCTCTTTATACAGTCTACGCGGTGACAAAAGAGCCGCTGTCGATGTGCTCATGACTGAGGATGAGCTGACACATCTCGTAATACCATTTTGTCCCACTAGGGGTGCAGTTTGTTGGGTCTGATGGTCGTCACTATCAGGAGCTGGAATGCAGCCCGTTACATCCCTAATTCTCTCTACCTGCTCTTACATAACAAGCACTTTGTGTCCAATCACATATGTTTTAGTTTTTATATTAATATTAATAATAATACAATATGAAAAAACATAAAATATAATTTAAAAGTTTTAGTAGAATTAAGAAAAGTGCTCTTGTACACAATGAAAGTCAGCGCGTCGTGTGCTGAAGGTAAAAGTAAAGCAAGAGGTTTCAGATTGTACGTAAGCATCGTTGTACGATGAGACGGCTGTACTATCAACACTAAAATAGAGCCGATCAGAACCAGAAATGGTGAAAAAGGTCTTTGTTTGGGTCCTGCATCTGAGGGTCATAGATGGCCCATTGATGAGTATCAAAGGCGTCACCATTGAGGGATATTGTGCTCATTAAAAGCCAGTTTTATTTGTTTTGTTTTTATTTATTTCATCCGGAGCCGTTTGTGTAAAAAAGTGCTTGAATGAGGGAAAATCCTGAATCTCACACACACTTCCTCCTATAATCCGCTATAGAAACTCACTGAATAATTGCGATTTTTGTGGCTCTGGCTTGTATTGCAGAAGATTCACTGCACACGTGATCCTCCCGATGGATGATTGTCAGCCTCTGGTTCTGGTTCTGGTTCTGGTTCAGGCTAAGTTTGAGTATGTGCAAGTTGTTTTTTTTTAAATAATGTAGTGAGATGGTCCCTCCAGCAGTCCTTCGTGGAGCTTTGCCTTGATGGGGTTGTCTGTAAAAGCATCTGTTTGGGCCTTCCTACACCTGAGTGATCCTCATGAGCTCTGGTCCGCTTGGAGCTGGCAGTCAGGATCCTGGGTGGCCCCCATATCCCTGGCCGATAGACTGCAGGGAGACACAACACATACAATTAACACTTTTCTCCCTTTTCAAGAACAGGGATTGTAGCACCCTATAATGTAATAATTTTCTGAAAATGTACGGGACGGATATTGTAATAACATTTTTACCAATAATGTAATACCTTATTAGGTTATTGGGAATTTATTACATGGTACTCAAAGTCTGCAATTTAACCCAATAGTCATTCAGGTGTTTTAAATCCAGCGCATATAACATTCTTAAATACTTAAAACACAAAATGTAGAACTCTGAACTGAAAATGAACATATATATATTACATTATTTGTCAAGTATTACATTATCAGTTTTGGAAAAGAAAAAAAAGACCCACCTGAAAATGTAATACATTCCCAATTATGTAATAAGGTATTACATTATCGGTAAAAATGTTATTACAATATCAGTCCGGATATTTTATTACATTATTGGTGAAGTTTGTCGGAGCGACATTATTAGATTTTATTACATTTTCGATTGAGTTAAGTGCAAATTTTATTACATTTTCAGGCATTATTACATTTTCAGGAAATTATTGCATTATCGGGTGCTACAGGGATCCAGGTTTATGGCAAAAACTTGACATTTTTGAGACTATAATATTTTATTTGACGCTTTCTTGAACGAAAAACATTTATCAGAGTAAAACTCCACCAACCACAACATTTAATATGTATTATCAATGCAATCCTGCTACTAGACGCTGCTTAGCTTCATTCAGACTCTCATCATGCATAACCCTCATTTTGGTTTTTTGATGGAAATACTCAACATTCAGGAGCTAAAAACACTCTATGTCTATGATTGTCTATGATTACATGTTCAGGATCAAACCAATGTGAGTTAAAGCAGTTTTGGGTCAGATAGTTAAAGGGGACCTATTATGGCATCTAATGCCTATTTTAAACAGGCCTTGAATGTCTTAAAAACAAGCTTTTGATTGTTTTTGCTAAATAAATTAGAAATTCAGTCTCTGAGCCATGTCTTTATCTTCCCAGTCTTTAACCTCATTCTCTATTATTGGCGCTTTTCGACTAGCACCTACTCAGCCCAACTCGCCTCGGGACGGGACGGCTCGTCACGCCTCCACCCGTTTTGTCCCCGTTTGTTTTTCCACTGCCAGGGGAGAAGTGGGCAGGTTGGGGTGAAGCTGCTGTGACGTACTCGATTGCGCAACCCCTTTGTTTGTGTCGGCGCTGATCAGAAATCAGCTGGAGCCGCGAGCAGCTGAGAGTAAAACAGCCCATCTACATCCCTTTTTTAATTCTCTCGTCAGCCACCAGGTTTATGAACATCTGCACCTCAGAGCTGGATCACCAAACAGACGTTTGTGCTGTATAATAAAATCGCCGCGAGTCGCTAGTCGCTCTCGCGCTGACTCCTGCTTCCTGATTCAAACGTCTGACGGCCCCGCCCCCGACCAATCAGTGGCGTGTATTGTGGTAACGTCAGAAATAGTGCCGGCTCAGCCCGGATAGAACCTCGGCAGAATGGTTACAGAAAAAGTATCTGCTTGGAGCGGCTCTACCCGTCTCAGCCCGTAGTGGAAAAGCGCAAGACGGGGGCGTGGCGGGTAGAAGCGAGCTGAGGTGGTACTAGTGGAAAAGTGCCAATATGCGGGATTCTGAGTGGGCGGGGCTATGATAATGAGGCTCTGTGCTGATTGGCTGCCTGAATGACGCGATACACCGCTACGAAAAATGCCGGAAGCTCCGGCCGGCCGAGTTACACCGTGTCATAACTGCATGCGAGCGAGCGTCAGCAACAAAATCAATTCCATTGCTTTATTTTCTATTGGACTGTCCTAACTGGCCGCAGCGACGCAGCGACGCAGCGCTGCACAGCACGACGAGGCGCGCCGTTTTGAGCTGAACATTTGTCGGACGCCCTGCTTTTATTTTCTTCCTGCCACTCGTGTTGAAAGCCGGTTGAAAGCGCTGTAGGAAACAGTCATGGATGAGGAACGGCTGATCCAGTTAGTTGAAATGAGAAGTTATCTCTATGATTCCTCCTCATTTCACTACAAAAACCTCAATAAAGTGGCAGCTGCTGGAGGGAGATGGACAGAGAGCGTCCGATGTCACGCAGTGCTACGATAGTCGGACGCTCGCATGCAGTTACACGGTTTTATAGTTGTGGTAGTGGATTTTATTTTGGTTACGTAACTAAAATTCGCAGAATCTGAACGGCTCGTAGAAGTCACATCAGACTGGATGGCTTATCCGGGCAGCTGTACAGACACTGCAGAATTTGGTTGCTTTCCTCCTTCTCTGAGTTGGCAGGCTGAGGGGAGACCACTTTGTATATGTTAAAGCAAGAAAAAACATGTTTTTCATAATAGGTCCCCTTTAAGGCTTGGGCAACTCAGCTGCATCTGTGTTATGCCTCTAAATGATGAAAGGTCCCTACAGACAAAGTGAGTGAATCCAGCTTTTACGTTTTGCAAAATGTGTTTACTGTAAAATTTCAAATAATGGTCCCAATTTGCCGCCGGTCCCACTTATCCGCCGGGTGTAGAAAAACATTTCTATTAAACGCTCATCCCAAATAAAGGCCAGTTCAAACATTGTTTTTCTGGTTGCCAAAAAAATATTCTACCGTATGCCAATTTAGCTTACCTAAAGAAAAACAAATAACCTTAAACGAATTGAAAAGTGTGTGACTATTTATTTAATTTTAGAGTGACCTCGTGTTAAGTTTAGCGGCTTGTGTATCAAAGAGAAAGGCTCGTGTTCCAGCACCATGCACAGCATCACGGCTTCTCGCAAGAAATATGATATGTTTTGATATGCAGAGCTAAATAGCGGAGAAGCAGACAGCAAAAGAGTGAGAGTGAGAAAAAAAATAAAACCACACTCCAAGAATTAGCTACAGAAAACAGCAAGCGCGAGAGGTCACATGGTGGAGGGAGAAAAAAGCTAGAGGCTAAAGTCTCAGCTTGGATACTTCACAACACTTCACGCCAGACACCAGCGTGTGTCGCGAAGATGATACGGGTAGTGGGAAAAGAGTTGTATCAGAGCTCCAAGAAGGACCAGTGTGGTCATGTTGTAGCCCAGTCTGGATGACGTTTACGGTAACTTTAAGGCAACTTTAAGCCTTGGATATACTTGCTGTTTGTGCTTGCGTTCGCGTCCGTTCACGTCCGTTCGCGTGCACCACCAAGTGCAACGTTGCTCGCGTTATACGCGAGGAGAGCGTACCGGCGGTGACCGATAGGTGGCAGTAAGCAGAGCAACAGTTGGAAAAGTGATTAAATATTTAGGCCCAGTCCCAATACACCCACTAGTGAGTATGAATCTAGCCCTACAGAGCGAGGGTTTTAGATGCACACTAGCTGACCGAGGGCTAGAAAAATTTCCCAGAATGCTTTACGTCATCATTTGCAGACTGAATCCAAAAAAAAACATAGCGGACATTTCTTATTTTTTAGTGAATAAAATCAATATTTTGAGTTAGTTTCTGCATAAAAATGCGTTTTGATTACATTTCTAGCGAGAAATATATATTTTACTTTCATAATATTCACTCAGTGAATGTACATAATCACTCGCTTGGTCGTTGTTGCGAAGTCTTTTTCAAACCTCGCCAGAATAAAGGCCGATTTATGGTTCCGCCTACGGCGTAGGTTACGCGGCGACGCGCGCCATACGCCGTACCCTATGCCATACATACCCTACGCCGTACCCTACGCCGTAGGTTCTGCGTCGATTTAACGCGGAACCTGAAATGCAGGGGTAGTGGGTGTATTGGGACTTGGCCCTGGGAAGATTACAAGGGCCCTAAAATTTGTGGCTTCATTTTTAGGGCTAGTGGTAGTGAGTGAGGGCTAGTGGTAGAAAGTAGGGAGTGTATTGGGATTGGCCCTTAGTAGTAGCGGTAGTAGCAGCGGTAGTAGCCGTAGCAGATTAGAACAACTTTTGAACTGAACTCCAAGTATATCCCAGGCTTTAAGGTTTCTCAAACATTGGAAAAGGACAGATTTTTAAGTTTTTGTTGACAGATTGAGGTTTTTTTCTTCCACTTTCTTATTAGACTGCAACTTTTTGATATCTTGTCTTAGTTGAACAATATATTTGATGTATTGATCCCTCTTTATCACGGCTCCAATATTCAGCATTAAAAGATTTAGCTAATATTTTGCTACTAATCGTACTATGAACCTGTAGACTAATCCTCGCCCGACTGTTGAAGCGATTGGACATCATTTTAGACACCGACTTGAAGTAAAATCTCCCAGCGGGACCAATGTAGAGGCTTCTCAATATTTGCTCTTCTTTGGAGGCACAATTTAATCTATTTACTCCTGACACTGAAAGCTGCAAAAGGATGTGACAGCGTCTTTCAAGGATAGCAAGCGTTGTTTCAGCCTCTTCACCTGCATCACACTTCAGCCCACACGATGAATTCATGACCCTCACTTACGCTAATGCTGCTGGTGACTCAGTAATGATGAGTTCAATGTCAATGACATAGAGGGTTGTTGTTATTGTTTTTATTGTTGTCTTGAAGACGCGTAAAATGACATTAAACCTGCCCCTGTTCTCAAGGATCCGCAGTGCTCTCCCCTCTGGGGTGAGCGGGATGTAGTGAAATGTGATTTGGGATGCAACATATATGCGTGGTGAAGGATGGGAGCAGATGATGTGTATGGCAGCCGCTTACACCTCCACCTGCGCCAGCTTCGGCAAAAAGCTCACGATATGATGCAAGGATGAAGCAAACTGTTTTAGGACATGTTTGTTTTAAGAGCGATGATAAAAGATGTAGACACAGGCACAAACCTGGTCTGTGAGGATTCGAGGCTTAATATCAGGAATGGCACCCCCTCTCAGCTCATCCTCCACAGCCATGAGTCTAACAACAGGAAAATAGAAAGAAACAATACCGGATGACAAAAGTAGAATTAAGAAGCCGGTGTTCTTCAGATTATTGTAGGATTATGTGGCCATATGATGATATTAAGGTCTGGAGAAGTTTGTGAACACATTCAGCTATCCTCTGAGCTTCTTGGAGCTGAATCTGAGCTTCCTTCAGATTCAGCTGTTGACATACAGAACATGTGGAATGAGCGTGTGGGCAGTGAAGTTTGGTCCGTCTATTTGTGAGGGTTCGGTCACCAGTTAACCTTCCACGACGGGTCGGATCACATTCAATCCGTCTTACTTTTCTCCGTCTTTATTGTCACACTGCAAAAACTCAAAATCTTACCAGGAATATTTGTCTTATTTCTATTTAAAATGTCTAATTTGTAGTCAAAAAATCTCATTACACTTAAAACAAGAGTAATTACCAGAAAAATATCTTGTTATTTGACAATTTTCACCTGTTTCAAGTACATTTTCACTTGAAATAAGTAGAAAAAGCACAATTTATCTTCTCATTACAAGCAAAAAAATTTTGTTCCACTGGCAGATTTTTCTACTTATTTCAAGTGAAAATTTACTTGAAACAGGTGAAAATTGTCAAATAAGTTATTTTTCTGGTGTTATTTTTCTGGTGATGACTCTAAATGTTGAAATAGCAGTAAAACCACATTCATTGATTCATTGATGAAATTACATTTTTAAGTGAAAATTTACTTGAAACAGGTGAAAATTGTTGTTTTCTCCAGTGATTTTTAAAGTGTAATGAGATTTTTCTAACTATAAATGAGACATTTTAACTAGAAATAAGACAAATATTCTTGTTAAGATTTTGAGTTTTTGCAGTGCAAGTATGAAGTATTTTATGACGTGTATGGTTTTGGTGTCACCAAAGAATAGTTGTACATTCAGGGATTTTGAGCATATTTGCCTTTAGTTAAGCTTTAAGGGGGTTTCTCTTCCCCGTTGGTGCAGGGGATTGATGTTTCGATGAGCGACAACAATTTGAGTTCTGTGCTCTGATGACGAAGGCACAGCACCCACCGTTACGGACATGCAGTCAAACTATGGCAGAAAAAAGAGGGTGCAAAACAAAGCCACGAGTCAGTAAAATTTAATAAAAGCTAAGGCTTTTTCTAGCCTGTATATCCGATACGGCTTTTGTGCAAAATTGCCACGAAAACAATACTGGAGAGCTATTTCTCTCTGTATATTGAGTAAAAACAGCAGCTGGGGAGGCTTTCACCCCACACAATGTTTGCATTAATATCACAGCGGAAAGGAAGGAAAATAAAATATAAAAATGTTACAGTGTGTTGAGGAGTGAAGTCAGTATTTGCTCCTTAATGCAAGATGAGTCATCAGCATGACAACTCTTAAAAACCACCAGCACGGACTGTCATTATGGCGCCAAATACCGGCACATGGATGATGTACAGAGCAAGAAATATTAACTAAAAACTGTCTGAAGCCGAGGAAATGCCGGGTTAATGTTATTTAAATGGGCTTTTGATCCATTTTCTTAATCAAGACTTAAGTTGATTTTCTTAAATCAACTTAAGTCTGTTGAATGTGTTCATAAGAAATCCACACAGGGGTATAACGATCATAATTTGAAATATATATAAGTCACTTTAAAATGCAACCTGAAATCACAAAAGTGTTTTTGGGTGCAAATTTGAAGTCAGATGATAATCTAAGATGTTTATTGAACCTAAAATTCATCAACTCAACTCCAGTGCCCCCCCCAATCAGGAAAAGTCTCTGACGAATCAGCATCCTGCCGTATTTTCACAAGCTTTAGTATAGCAGGATGTAGTTCAATTATTGATATTGTGATCACTTACACAAGTTCTTCCGTTTATCTGTTGCTGACAGCGTCGCAGGCGAATCACATTGCTTCAAAAGTAAAAGCACGGAGTGTCTCTGAGCCCGTGAGGTTGATCGGGGCGAAGGAAAGTAGACTGACGCTTGTTTCTCTGTGCAGCTAATTAGGACATGGGGGTATATTTTAATAAACATCTGCAAAGTGGAAATAGGAGGAGCTAAAACTCACTTGGTAGGAAGCCAAGTCTTCATGTGCACCTTATTGTAACAAAAACCACCACAATGCTAAAGTAGATTCCATTCACATCTCTGAAAGAGTTGAGAGGTCAACTCTGCAGGCCACTCATGTAGGTCCATTTCCTTTTACAATACCCCAGAAACCTTTCCCTTGTCTTTTGCACTACTTTGCGGTACATTTTTATGTACATGTGTAATGAACATTAGCAGTGCATTTCATTATTAGCTCGTATTGTACTTGGTGCATGTTTTGAAATGAAATATTTTCCTAATTTACTGGTGTTTTGTGTGTTTGCATGCACGTTCCTACACTGCCATGCCTTTTGCTGACACAGTCCTTGTCTGGATAAAATGAATGTCCTTTTTATGCAAAAGGAGTAAGCTGAGCAGTACCTGTGACAGGCTTGGTGCAACCTGAACACTAATCACCTGTTGATGATGCCTTTGATTTGACAGTCTTTCTCCACTTGCTGCTGCTTTAAGCGGCGCTCGCTGTCTTCCAGCCGGTTCTGATACTGCATCAGGATCTTGCTGGTCTGCTGTTCCTGGCTCATGAGTCTCTGCTCATATTCCTCAAGTTTGCGATGGGACATCTTCAGACGCTCCTTCAAGTTATGAATTTCGTCTTCGTATTCTCTCACCTGAAAGACAATGGGAACATGTTTCCCTTTTTGTCATGCCATCCTTGCTCCATTGTGCTTTCCCTCTCGGGGAAGCAGGGAGAGGAATACATGGGGAAAAATACCTTTTTCTGTTTTATATATCTAATTTGTCTTTATTGGCAGTTGCTGCCAACATATTAGGATTCTAAAAAACTCTTCTTAACACTAAATGCTTTGGTCAGAAAACCAGAAACGGCTGCAGGTGTGGATTATACTCTTATATTGCAGAGTTTAATCTATACACTGCAAAAACTCTAAATCTTACCAAGAATATTTGTCTTATTTCTAGTTAAAATGTTTAATCTTTAGTCAAAAAAATCTCATTACACTTAAAACAAGACTCATCACTGGAAAAAAACAACAATTTTCACCTGTTTCAAGTACATTTTCAATTAAAATAAGTAGAAAAATCTGCCAGTGGAACAAGATTTTTTTGCTTGTAATGAGAAGATAAATTTTGTCCCACTGGCAGATTTTTCTACTTATTTCAAGTGAAAATTTACTTGAAACAGGTGAAAATTGTCAAATAACACATTATTTTTCTGGTAATTACTCTTGTTTTAAGTGTAATGAGATTTATTGGCAAAAAATGAGACATTTTAACTAGAAATAAGACAAATATTTCTGGTAAGATTTTGAGTTTTTGCAGTGCACTGTTTTTACTGACACCTGGGAAAAAGAATACATTTTCAAAGTGAAGTAAACTGGTTATAATTAAGAACGGGTGATGTTAAAAGGTGCTGACCCTCTCCAGTCTTGACTCATCCATACTCTTGGAGTATTCTTTGAGCTGGCCCTCCCGGTCCGGCCGCAGACTCTCGATGTCGGCAGAGAGATGGGGCATGTTGGAAACCCACGCCACTGTCCGCTCATTCATGCCCTGGCTGTTTCCCTGAAACGGCACAGAGGTTCATCATTTCAGACCTTGTCTAACTAATCAAGCATCTCTTTGACTGTATCATAAATCGCATACTAACATACTACATGCTACATACTGCATCAGTATGTACTGTATACTGCCTACTAAATGAACGATTCAGTACGCCGCTCCAGCAGACCAGGCTCAGTTTATCCAAATAACGCCTGTTAAGAAATTTGCTCCGATGTTTTCGGCGATGAGAAGAGCCGCCGGCTCGGAGCAGCAGCAGATCACAGCCGGAGAACAGACGTGATCGCCGGGTCGATCTGCGCCGTCGTCCCGGGGAGAAAGTGATCCAATGAACTGACCTGCAGCTCTGTGGAGAATTACCGCTGGCTGAAATAAATCATTTAGGAAGATGTTGGTTTAATAGATGAAATCTAACAGTTGTAGCTGCCACATTAGTTTGTCTGAATATAAAGTGAAGCTTCATGTTTTTACTGGAGCCCCAGAAGCAGCTGCTGCTCTGTCCGTACATCAGAGCTGTCACAATTTTAATAAATGTATTAAAATGAATATATCAGTCTATTGAATTTCATTTTATTTTATTAAGCTACATATGTTTGGGTTTTTATTTAGTGCACCTGTCATGGTTTCTCAGTTTGATTTGTTTTTTACTTGTTAACTCACTCTCCTGTCATTCCAGACCCTGCCACCCTCATCAGCCAGAAATCCACTCATTCCCTTCACCTGTGCTTCCCCTGCCCAGCTCCACACCTGGTTTCCCTCATCAGCAGTTCCCCTCATATACCGGCCCATTTCCACCTTCTAGTTTGCCAGATTGTCGAGTGTTTGTGCCTCACTTTCCAGCGTTCCCGATTTTTGATCAGTTTTCTGCCTGCCTGCCTGTCTGCGACCCTGCCTGATTCCGGTTTTTGGATTTTTGCCTACCCCCTTGGATTGTTTGCCTGATCTGCCTGACTACCCGGTTTTGACCCCTGCCTGCCTTTGACCCTGATTAAAGCCTCTTGGACTCTGATTGTGTTTGGTGTCGTGCATTTGGGTTCTCTGTCTTTGAGCCGTGACAGTACAATCTGGCCAAAAGCATGAACCCAGCCGACCCAAATCCAGATCCAGTACAGCACGCGCTGTCTTTTCAGGCTGCTGCTATTCAGCGTCATGAGGAGGAACTCTCCAATGTTGCCGGAGGACTTCAGGAGTTTGCCGCTCGTCAGGACCGGTGTTTAGACGCCATCCGGGAGCAGATGAACCAGCTTTTCTTTTCGACCCGACCTCCAGCACCTGAGGCTCGGCTTCCGCCTCCAGAGCGGTACTCCGGTGAGCCACGAACATGCCGGCCGTTCCTCACTCAATGCTCTCTCCTCTTCGAGCTCCAGCCGTCTTCCTATCCGTCGGAGAGGGCCCGGGTGGCCTTCATCATTTCCCAGCTCACAGGGAGAGCCAGGGACTGGGGAACCGCGGAGTGGGAGAGGCAATCCCCGATCTGTTCCTCAGTGAAACTTTTTTCAGACGAGCTGAAGAAGGTTTTTGATCACGTTACACCGGGGAGAGAGGCGGCTCGTGGTCTCCTCACCCTGGCTCAGGGGGGACGAAGTGTGGCCGATTATTCCATTGAGTTTCGCACGGTGGCAGCTGAAAGTAAGTGGAATGCTGATTCACTCTATGATGCGTTTTATCATGGTCTCTCTGATTCAATTAAAGATGAGCTGGCAGCCAGAGATCTGCCCATCGGCCTGGATGCCCTGATCGCTCTCGCCATTCGGGTGGATGGACGCCTCAGAGAGAGGAAGAGGGAGAGAGCCCAGTCCGTCGTACTCCGGGGGTTCCCTCACCTACCGGCCGCGGTTCCTGTCTCAGCTCCCCCGTCCGCTTCTAATGATTATCCGGAGCCCATGCAGTTGGGGCGGACTCATCTCTCCTTGGCAGAACGCCAGCGCCGCCTGCGGGAAAACAGGTGCATGTACTGTGGCCAGGTTGGACATTTTGTGGCTTCCTGCCAGGTAAAATTACTGGTAAAATCACCAGTAATTCCGGGGGTGCTGGTGAGCCGGATCTTTGAGTCAGAAATGCCCTCTCGCCCTTTGGTCTTTGGAAGATTGACTGTAACTGGTCAGACTCATGTGGTGACGGTCTTCATCGACTCTGGTGCCGACGCCAATTTTATGGATAGTTCCTTGGCAGCCCAATTGGGAATCAAGCGGGAGCTCCTATCCAAGCCTGTCCCGGCCAACGCAATTGATGGGCGTCGGCTCTGCTCCGTAACTCACCGCACGGCTCCGGTTCACCTTGGCATGTCAGGTAACCATCATGAAACACTTACATTTCACTTAATTCATGCACCCAGTTTACCTGTCATATTGGGTTATCCCTGGCTGAAACGACACAACCCTCACATAAACTGGTCTTCAGGGATCATTTCTCAGTGGAGCTCTCATTGCCATGCTGTCTGCCTCAGATCTGCTCTGCCTGTCACTCCCTGTAACTCCCCTTCATCTGAGTTTCCAGATTTGTCTGAGGTTCCTCCAGAGTACATGGACCTCAAGGAGGTGTTTAACAAGGCTCGTGCCTCCTCCTTGCCCCCGCATCGGCCCTACGATTGCGCAATCGACCTCCTGCCTGGCACTTCTCCACCCAGGGGCCGTATCTTCTCCCTGTCCGCTCCAGAAACCAGGGCCATGGAGAAGTACATCAATGACTCGTTGGCAGCAGGCCTCATCCGTCCATCTTCATCTCCGGCTGGGGCCGGATTCTTCTTTGTGGATAAGAAGGACAGGACGCTGCGCCCCTGCATTGATTATCGTGGTCTGAACAACATTACTGTGAAGAACAGGTACCCCCTCCCACTCATCTCCTCTGCTTTTGAGCTGTTGCAGGGTGCCACGGTGTTTACCAAGCTGGACCTCAGGAATGCGTATCACCTGGTACGCATTAGGGAGGGTGACGAGTGGAAGACGGCGTTCAACACTCCCCAGGGCCACTACGAGTATTTGGTCATGCCATTCGGGCTCACTAATGCTCCTGCGGTTTTTCAGGCTCTGGTTAACGACGTCCTCAGGGACTTGCTCAATACCTGTGTTTTTGTTTATCTGGATGATATCCTCGTCTTTTCCAAGTCCAGGGAGGAGCATGTTCAGCATGTGCGAGGTGTCCTCCGCAGGCTCCTGGAGAATCACCTGTTCGTGAAAGCCGAAAAGTGCAAGTTTCACGCATCGGAGGTTTCATTCCTGGGCTCCATTATCAAGGAGGGGGGCCTCCAGATGGATCCTGCCAAGGTAAAGGCTGTTCGGGATTGGGCCTCTCCTTCCTCCCGGAAGGAACTGCAACGCTTCTTGGGCTTCGCCAATTTTTACCGGCGGTTCATAAGAAATTACAGCGCTGTGGCAGCCCCCCTCACAGCTCTCACTTCCATCAACTCCCCTTTTGTGTGGTCCCCCGAGGCGGAGAGGTCATTCGGTGAGTTGAAAGTTTTGTTCACCTCTGCTCCTATACTCACTCTCCCGGATCCCTCACTTCAGTTTCTGGTAGAAGTGGATGCATCTGATTCTGGTGTGGGGGCTGTCCTCTCTCAGCGGTCTGCTAGGGATCATAAACTTCACCCTTGTGCCTTTTTTTCGCGCAAGTTGTCTTCCGCAGAGAGGAATTACGACATCGGCAACCGTGAGTTACTAGCCGTCAAGCTGGCTTTGGAGGAGTGGCGGCATTGGCTGGAGGGGGCGGAGCTGCCGTTTGTCGTATGGACCGACCACAAAAACTTAGAGTACCTCCGTTCTGCCAAGAGACTGAACTCCCGCCAGGCCAGGTGGGCGTTGTTTTTCAATCGGTTCAATTTCACTCTCTCTTACCGCCCAGGGTCCAAGAACACAAAGGCCGATGCCCTGTCCCGCCAGTTCCAGGTCATGGAGCCCCAGGCCGCACCTGAGGGGATCCTTCCGTCTGCCTGCGTGGTTGGTGCCATTACTTGGCCTGTGGAGGACAAGGTCAAACAGGCAAGCTCTCAGTTTCCTGCCCCCAGTAATTGCCCCAATAACCTCCTCTTTGTGCCTGCCAGCCTTCGCTCTGAGGTTCTTCAGTGGGGCCATTCTTCACCCCTGGCCTGTCACCCCGGTGTCGCCCGCACCCTGGTGTTCCTTAAGCAACGGTTCTGGTGGGCTTCCATGGAGAAGGATACCAGAGAGTTTGTCGCTGCCTGTCAGGTCTGCTCCCAGAATAAGAGTCTTCGGCAGGCTCCTGCTGGCCTCTTACTTCCTCTAAAAGTTCCTCATCGGCCTTGGTCCCACATCTCCCTGGATTTTGTCACCGGGCTTCCTCCCTCAGATGGTAACACTGTAATACTCACTGTGGTTGACCGTTTCTCCAAAACTGCTCACTTCATTCCATTACCCAAGCTACCATCTGCCAAACAAACTGCTGAACTGATGCTTCATCATGTGTTCCGTCTTCATGGCCTCCCCAGGGACATTGTCTCTGACCGGGGGCCCCAATTTACCTCTTGTTTTTGGCGTGAGTTTTGCAGGCTCTTGGGTGCCTCCGTCAGCCTCTCTTCAGGCTTCCACCCTCAGTCCAATGGCCAGACGGAGAGGATGAATCAGGAGATGGAGACGGCCCTGCGTTGCCTCACGTCCCGTAACCCCTCATCCTGGTCCAAGCAGCTGTTGTGGGTGGAATACGCCCACAATACCCTTCCCAGCACTGCTACTGGACTCTCACCTTTCCAGTGTTCCCGGGGATATCAGCCTCCGCTTTTCCTGACCCAGGAGGGAGAAATCACAGTCCCATCTGTCCAGGCCTTTATTCGCAGGTGTCGGCGAACCTGGCTGCAGGCCCGCTCCACACTGCTTCGCACCTCTGACCGGTACCGTAAGGATGCTAACCGGCGTCGCGTCCCAGCCCCCCAGTACGCCCCTGGTCAGAAGGTCTGGCTTTCTACCCGGGACTTGCCATTAAGGGTGGAATCCAAAAAGCTAGCGCCCCGCTTTGTGGGTCCCTTCCCCATATCAAAGGTTATCAACCCAGCAGCCGTTCGACTACGCCTCCCTCGTTCCATGAGGGTTCATCCCACATTCCACGTTTCTCGCCTCAAGCCGGTCAAGGAGAGTCCCCTTCAACCCGCCTCCAGGCCCCCGCCGCCCCCCCGGCTCATTGGGGGTGGTCCGGTTTACACGGTGCGGCGCCTCCTTCGGTCCCGTCGCCGTGGGAGGGGCTATCAGTATCTGGTGGACTGGGAGGGCTACGGCCCTGAGGAGCGCTGCTGGGTTCCTACACAGAGGATCTTGGATCCCACTCTCATCCGGGACTTCCGCCGTGCTCATCCCGACCAGCCTGGTGGGACGTCGGGAGCCGTCCCTTGAGGGGGAGGTTCTGTCATGGTTTCTCAGTTTGATTTGTTTTTTACTTGTTAACTCACTCTCCTGTCATTCCAGACCCTGCCACCCTCATCAGCCAGAAATCCACTCATTCCCTTCACCTGTGCTTCCCCTGCCCAGCTCCACACCTGGTTTCCCTCATCAGCAGTTCCCCTCATATACCGGCCCATTTCCACCTTCTAGTTTGCCAGATTGTCGAGTGTTTGTGCCTCACTTTCCAGCGTTCCCGATTTTTGATCAGTTTTCTGCCTGCCTGCCTGTCTGCGACCCTGCCTGATTCCGGTTTTTGGATTTTTGCCTACCCCCTTGGATTGTTTGCCTGATCTGCCTGACTACCCGGTTTTGACCCCTGCCTGCCTTTGACCCTGATTAAAGCCTCTTGGACTCTGATTGTGTTTGGTGTCGTGCATTTGGGTTCTCTGTCTTTGAGCCGTGACAGCACCTCTACGTACTTGGTATAAAACATAATAAAAATAAAAATAATATCACGCGCACAGTACAGTACTGATGACGCATAATAAAGTACAGTATAAAAGGCGACCAGAGGCAGGAAAAGTTGTATTTTGTATTTTGTAATTACAAAATTGTGTGGTCCGGTCGCCGCTGTTTTGTATTGCACAAAATTGTGCTGTCTGGTCAAGGGTGCATTGCATTCTGGGACATAGTAGGCGAGGTAGACTGGTCTGACGCAGTTGTGGATTTTTTCCAAATCAGTAAAACATCCGGGTATTTTTCGCATACTGCAGATTTAGCTTTTGTTTGCATACTGCATACTACATACTACATACTACTGTTGGGGTCGCCCATATGCCCATGTGAACTCTGAACTTATAAAATGTATGTGAATGTGTCAGGGGCGGAGCAGGGGTCCCAGCCTAGGGGGGGCGAAGCATTCTAGATGGGCCCTTGTGGTCTAAACATCCCCGTTAGAACATAATCGCTAAAAATGCCACAGATCAGGCCCAACCAACCGCAATTCCAACAACAGCAGCGACACGGTGAGAACCATCACATGAGGTTCTAGCACCATGGATTTACCAGTCATTATGTCAAACCTAATTATAACCCTAATGCAGACTTTAAAATATAAGTATCAAGCTGGAGATAAAAATCAAATGACATCCAGTGATGTCTATGGAAGCTCATTTCCGCCAGTAAAACAAAAAAATAAGATGAAATCTTAGCCTTAAAAATAAAAATATCCCCACGGTAAATCTTAATTATGAGAAAAAGTCATCATTTCGACTTTCTATCTCATAATTTCGATTTTTTTATCTCATCAGCCGGTTCTTCACCTTTCAATCACTTTGCTCTCATCAACGGCGAAGTCCCTCTGGATTGAGAGCAAGGTGAGGTTGCCAGGTTGGGCAGGTTTCAGCCCAATTGGGCTAAAAAAATATATATTTGGGCTGCTTTTCCTGGTTTTTACTAAATATTTAGGAGAAATTATTAACAATAAAAAAGTTTACATTATGGAAAAGTAGAAACTTACACAATAAACTCACTGATAATATATTTGCTTTAATCTGCTCCATTTTATTGTAGTTTTTGTTTGGAGCCTGAACTTTTTTTTAGGGTATTTAGTAATGTGAAGATGAAATGTATTACGCATTTAATAATTTATGGTTTTAACAGAGAATGTAAGATTCGGGCTGGTTTTTCATTATTTCGGTGGGTTTTACGTTGCATTTGAGCTGGAACATGTCAGATCTGGCAACCTCAACCGCAGCACTGGATTTCTTAATGACTCGTCTTTTTGGTCACAATAAACTTGCTCTCATCAACGGCGATGTCCCTCTGGATTGAGAGAGCAAGGTGAGGTTTGGTAGTCTGGCCTCACCCATGCAGCCCGGAGAGAGTTTTTAATCAACTTCAGCTGCTGAAACTCAGCATGAGTTTAAGGCTCTGATGCGACAACTGGCTCGACGCATTAGTACGGCGTAGGTTACGCGGCGACGCGCACCCTCCGCCGTAGCTTCTGCGTTGGTGTAACGCGGAACCATAAATCCGCCTTAAACAGATGCGCGTGCGAACCCGTGCATGACAGGCAGACACACACGGGGAGAAGAGACTATTTCTTTCATTTTTATTTTTTAAACAACTTTATCCTTATGAACGCAAGTGTTATACTGTCCAACTTTCCTTATTTTATTCAGAACACTTTTTTTTTTTTTTTCCTCTTCGGAGTGGGCCCCCCCGGAGCAGTGGGCCCGGGGCGGCCGCCCCCCCTGCCCCCCCGCCTGCTCCGCTACAGGAATGTGTATATTCAACTTTGAAACTGCTCAGCTGAAGATCGGCTGTAATGTGCCTCCAAAAATGGCCGCCTTGCCATAAACTACAACCCCCAGCATGCCTTGCGTGGGGGGGGCGGCGCCTACAAGCGGCGCGCATCCAATTGCAACGAGGCACCGATGACGTCACCGCAGCGCGCGTAGGATCAAAACGCTGCGCTGCTCGTTCATCTTTCTCTTCTTTCCTTCATCAACCGGTGGGTCAGCACGTACTTTTGGCTCCGGGCCAAGGTCCCATCTTCCTTTCTCCCCCCGGCTGGGGGGAGGTGTAAGGCCCCCCATCGGACCGGGCCGCTCCGTTGGACCTGCAGCCCGTTGAAGCCGCGGAGCCGCTCCCATTAACTCGGTCTCAACTTTTCATCCGGAGCTCCGACTCCTGTTTCACGTGTCCCCGGTCCCTGGGGGCTGGAAAGGGGGGGGAAGCCGCTTCGAAGCTCGGCCCCGGCCCAGGGTGAGACCCGTTCCTCTTTCCTAACTTCTCTCTCTCTGCTCTTGAGTTCACCTGAAAGGACCTGTGGCCAGCCTGCCCCGCGCAGAACCGAGACGCATCCCGCCGCCCCGTCCCGGGGCCACGCGCTCAGCCCGACGGGCACCCGCACTCTGAAGAAGTGGACCGGCCCCGCGCGCACCCGAGACGACGTGATAGCCTCCGGACCGGGGGGGGGAGCGCCGGCTGCTTCACGCTGGACCCCCCGTCCTCTCGTGATTCCAGAGTCAGGAGGAGGAGCGGGAGAGGCGGGAGGACTCTTGGATCGGACTCCGACCAAAGACCCGGCAGCAACCCCTGATCGGCACCCGGAGACCCGAGGAGGCGTGAGGTTTTGAGACCTGGGTGTATGAGTTTAACTGGGAGTGTTACAGAGCTAAATCTGTGGTCAGAGCTGAGATTACATCAGCATCATTATCATGACTGTTGTCATTAATTTGTAGTCACTACTTTCTGCTAGTCATTCATGTTTTAAAGCGCTGTTTTCTGCCGTAGTCACGTTTAAAACACCGGGAGTAACATCCGGTCTAGATCTGCACGTGGCTTAAAGAGGTTTCCGCCATCTTTAAATACCCCGACTTCTTTAAACACCGCAGCCATGTTTTAAACCGTACATGTTCGTGATATCATTTTTATTATTGCTTTGGTTTCTTTTTCCCATTCCATGCATTTAACTTTCATTTAATTTTTATTGATTGTTGTTTTCCTAGTTAATTAATTGTTTTATAATACTTAAGTTCTGCCATCAGGTTTATTTGGGGTGTTGCGTTTATCATCTTTTGACACCTGTATGTAAATAAATCCTGATTGATTTTTAATGAGTGGTTGTTGTTATTTCATACAAGATTTGGTCACAAATTGATTTGTTTAAAGCAGAACCAGTGCTCGGACATCACTCCTTCAATTGTTATTCTGTAAGATATAGTAAGATTTGCTGTTCTGCAGGATAATTCAAATCATATGAGACTGATTTTCTGCTGTTTAGTTATCAATTTCCCCCGGAGTAAGGCCCCGGGGGTGGTGCCCCTACGAGAATTATTATCATTTTGATAATACAATTTGATAAATAGTCAACTTTATTAATTATTAATAATTATTAATAATATTCATTAATAGCCTTTGATAACTGATCAGCTTAGCTACCTGAGTTGCACAACACTACATTTTGGCAAAATCAGTACGTACTAGTAGTACAGTATGTGATTTCGGATACGGCCTCTGTCATCTAGAAACTTGCTGGAGTCACCTGTTTATTGGGGACTGGTTTGAGCAGATGCTGCTGCGGCGGCTGCAGCTGTGACGGCTGATGCTTTTTGTTGCTTTTCGTGGGCGTATCTGTTGACTCTTCTGCAGCCGCGGCCGAGGCCTGGTTCTCTTTGGCGGAGCTCGTCTGGTACGGAAGCCCAGGAGCTGGACTGTCCGTCAGTGACAGCTGCGAGTCCTGTTGAGGCTGCTGCTGATGTTGCGGTTGCTGTTGCTGTTGCTGTTGCGGCGCCTGCTGAGTTTGGCGGGATTTGGGGTGACTGCCGGTGAAGTTGGTGTCGGACGAGTCGAGGAGGAGGTTCCTGCTCTGTGGACGGACCCTCGGAGGCGTCGCAGTGGCGGGAACGTTAATGGACCGCTGGGATTTCAGGTGCTGTGGGGCCATGGACGACTGGCGGACGGGATGATGAACTGTAGTTGGGGGTGTTGCCAGGGAGGCCGGGGTGCCCGTGCCGGTGCCCGACTGAGATGTCATTCCCATCAGGTGCTGCTGCTGGAGGGATTCCTAACGGAGGAGAAGAAATGAGGGGAAATTATCAAAGACAGTCAGCATGTGTAATAACTAAGTTGAGCCATAAGCAGAGCTGGGTAGAGTAGCCAAAAATTGTACTCAAGTAAAAGTTACTTCACAATAATATGACTCAAGTAGAAGTAAAAAGTAGTCATCCAAATAATTACTTGAGTAAAAGTAAAAAAGTACTTTAAGTGAAAAAACTACTCAAGTACTGAGTAACTGTTGAGTAACGTCCGATTTATTTTTTTAACACAACCATTCAAACAGACAAAAGTACAAAATAATCATCTTCAGGCAAATTAAATCAATAAAATAATAAAATAAAATTAATAAAAAATAAAAAATAACATAAATTAAAAAAATCTTAAAGTAAATTCAAGTACTTAAATAATAATAATAAAATAAATAAAATAATAACAGAATAAAAAAATTAAAAAAGCACAAGTAGCACAAAATTTCAAGCCTTTGTACTTTTCTTTTTTAACCAGGCAGAACTAGAACAAGCCCATGAACTCATAGAAACTCTGTGTGTGTTTGAGTCTGTGTAAATGTGACAAAACATGCAAAAACAAACATTTTCCCCAAAGAATCACTCAGTGATGTCATGAGATTTGACGTGTACGTGGATAAAAGGGATAAAAGAAAAGTAACAGCTCAACGTAGCCTAATGTAGCGGAGTAAGAGTAACAGTTTCTTCTTCACAAATCTACTCAAGTAAAAGTAAAACGTATAGTGATTCAAAACTACTTCTAAAAGTAAAACATTTCCCAAAACTTACTCAAGTAAATGTAACGGAGTAAATGTAACTCGTTACTACCCACCTCTGGCCATAAGTTGAGCCAAATCTTTATTTAAAAGTGCCATCATATTGTTTCAGTCTTATTCAGGTATTGCAGTCACCTGGTGGTTAAAATGTGTTTAAGGAGGTATTAGATTGTTTTGTACACTGTGCATGTACTGGCCCATGCTGAGCTGAGTCACAACAGACTGCACTGCTCAAGTCTGACCAGATTTCCACATTTTCTCTTCCAAAACAAACAAACAAACAAAATCTCATACAATTATTGCATCATCTGACACAATTGCTGATAAAAGTCCTACAACTCCCAGTGTCCTTTAACAATGGTGTTCAGTCAAGTATTGCAATTACCTTTTTATTATCATGATCATAACAAATACTTTTAATTTGACATTAACACAATGCCAAGATGGAACGACCTAAGAAGCTATTTTTGCTGCCAATCAGTCTGGAAAGGCTTAGGAAATCATTTCCAACCAACATGTTGTTCAGTATTCTGCAGAGATGAAGATTATTTACTTGAATTTTCCCCAGAAAGCATCCAACCCTGTCTTCCTTGGGTCAGACCGTGCCATGCTCAGAGAAATACACAAGTCCACAACAGCACAATTATTTTGGAAGGATTGCCGACAGAAAGCTTCTTCTGTCTCAAAGAAATGAAGCATGACTGAGGTTTGGAAAACTGCATCTGAACAAACCACAAGACTTGTGGAACAATGTGATATGGACAGCTGGACTAGTGGAGCTGCTCGGCCGTGATGCCCAGCATTTCAGCAAAACACTGTCAAGCACAGCGGCTAAGGGAGATGGTATGAGATATGATTTGCAACCGCAGAAACCTGGGTATCTCTGAAGCATGAGGGCAAATCTACATCAGAATGGCTGAAAGAAATACATAAGATAAAAGAAACAAGGTTTTGGAACGGCCCATTTTAAAGGCTGTGGTGGGGCTTTGACAGAGCCATGAACTGGTGAATGCCCAAAAATCTCAATGAATCTCAAATGTCAGAGTGAGGCAAAGATTGCTCAACATTGATATGAGAGGGCATTAAAGTCACACAGGGAAAGATTACATGAAGTTATTGCAGCTAAAAATGTATCTGAAAGCTACTGGATCAAGGAGATACTTACGATTGCTCCAATATGTTTTTCTTCTTTTCATTTTATTGTTAAATAACACCACAGCGAAACGTGTTTGTCTGAGGTTGTATTTGCATAATAGTATAACCTTAAACGATCAAAGGGAAGCACTAACATCTACATGACTGTGTACCAATGAGCGCCAGGAAGGATGCATGTAGAGGGGTGTGTGGCTCGCTGGAGCGGCCGGCCTCATCCATATCACAAACATCACCTTGTTACATGTTTGGGACTTATGACATGGGTTTGGGTTAGGGCAGGGGTCGCCAACCCGTGACTCTAGAGCCGCATGCGGCTCTTTAGCGCCGCCCTAGTGGCTCCCTGGAGCTTTTTCAAAAATGTTTGACCTTTTTTTTTCCTTTTTTTCTTCTTTTTCTTCCTTTTTTTTCCTTTCCTTTTTCATCTCGACATTTCGACTTTTTTCTCGAAATTTCGACTTTTTTCTCAACATTTCCACTTTTTTCTCAACATTTCCACTTTTTTCTCAACATTTCCACTTTTTTCTCGAAGTGCATAATGAAAAGAAAAATCTTCCCCCAGTTATAACTAATATAGAAACATGCAGCATGTGTTGCCTTCATTCTAAGGCTTATACAAGACTTTTCATTTTTTGCGGCTCCAGACATATTTGGTCCAATATGGCTCTTTTAACATTTTGAGTTGCCGACCTCTGGGTTAGGGGCTAGGGTTACAAGGTTAGAGTTAGAGGGTTAGGGTTAGGGTTTGTGTGACAGCTATTACGGAGCACGTCATTTGGAAATATTTTAACTTATTTGTCCCTTTGATTAACACACAAACTACATTTAATATTAGAAATTTGCATTTAAAACCATCCAATCTGATAACTGTTCTAAACTCTGAACAAACTAAATTAATACCTGAATGGACGTGTCGAAAACGACTCAACATTGTACACAAAAACAATCTTTATAACGACACTGCTTTATCTTGCACCAAAATAACCAATTAGATGGATACCAAAGGTAAAAATGAAAAATATGAAGCAATCCCATAAATGATTAAAGATAATGACAGGCAGACAAGATAACGGAATGTAAAGTATCACTCTGTTTTATGAATCAATTTGAAAGTTGTTGACATCGTTTACAGCAGACACATCCTGCTAATCCTGCTCGGGTGGGACCTCTAACTGTGTCTTACTCTTTACTGAAGACAAAAATCTCTGAAAGAGCAGCTCAGACGCGACAGGATGTAGATGAAGAAACAAGAGAGTGAGTGTACTTTTATCTTATGTTAGTTGATACATTTTCATTTATTTTGACATCTAAATTTCATTAAGATTTTCATTCATTTAGAAATCTTAATTTAATTAAGATTGTTTGATACGTGCATATGTTAGTCCTCCATGTTTATGCAGCTTGTAAGAATATGAATCCCTTGTCACCAAGGGTTGATGAATGTTATAAATAGGAATTATTATTATAGATGGAATGCAAGAATAGGTTGTGATAATTAAGTCATAAATCACAATCCAAACTACACCATCAGTACTAATAAGCAGGCAGATTTGGGATGTTTGTTCCATTAAGGCTCACACAGGAGAGCAGAAACAGCTCAAGACTGCATGACAGCATCATTAAACATCATCATTTATACAGACGCACGGTAAGGGCGTGATGGATCGGTAGCCCGTGAGTACACCAACAGCCCACAGCCACAAAGCTCAACTCATTCTGTTTCATTTCAAGCTATTTTCTAAGAATTCAAGCATCCTCCTCATCTCCATCAGACAAGCTGGCAGCTCTGTTCAAGCTAAAATCAGTTTCACTGCAAGGATCGCTTCCTGAATGACTACGCTCTGAAAACGCTCTCCGGTATTGATGCTGGAAAAGATCTGCCGGACAAGGATGAGTGAGTCTAATTAAGCGTACCATCAGCGGTTCTGACACTTTTATCTGCACTGTTAGCTGACAGTTAATAAGCAGCTCTGTTCAAACAAGGACACAGCGCGATGGGCCTGAAGCTGCACAGTTCACCAGCATTACCCGCCTTTGCTGTTGTCTGACGCATAACAGCTTCTCCATATTACTCTTACATTTGCATTTTATGCTCCTAAACAGAAGGCCTTTTATGAAACATTATTAAACATTCTGTATCCCAACAAAGCATGCTGGTATATTAGGCTGTAGCTTATTAGGGCCCGAGCACTTACAGTGCGAAGGCCCTATTGTATCTGTAGGAATTTTTTTTTTCTGTCTTTTTTTTTTTCCCAGACGAAATGAGGGCCTTTTTTCCCCCCTAAACGTGTCCAAAAGTCCCCCTAGAAAACTTTGTGCCTCAAGCCCTACAATACGGTTTGACGTACATGCACGAAAATCGGTACACACCTGTATCATGTCGCAACTTAAAGAAAAGTCTCTTGGCGACATGGCCGAAACCGAACAGGAAGTCGGCCATTTTGAATTAATCGTGTAATTTTGGCGCAATTTATGCCATTTCTTCGGCCGCTTCTTCGCCCGAACCGTAACGTGCACCCGGGTGTGTTATACATCAAAATGTGCGTCTCCATCCTCCGACGATGCACAATACTTTTCTCAATCAAAAGCGTTACCCTGGCGAGGCTAGATGCCAAAAAGCGTGCCCCCCCTTCATGTGATTGGTCCATATTTGATAGTTCCTACTTTCTACCATTACTTTTGAATGGGTTGTGATAAAGACATGTGGGTGGTGTCATCGGACTCGGTATTGAGTACTTGACCTTCATTGGCTTGAATTAGCCCCGCCCCTTCTTCTGATTGGTATATATATATGATAGTTCCTACTTTCTGCCATAACTTTTGAATGGTTTGATATAGAGAGTCGTGGCTGGTGTCATCCGCTAAATGTCCAGGCCTGAAGAATCTACATTCAAGTCATACAAGCTTCCACTGCAGCCTGAACGTGCACAAGGGTGCGAGGGCCCGTTCATCGCTGCTTGCAGTTTTAATTAGGCTATATATTATTATTCATGGAGATTTCTCTTTTTTAATGACGTTTTTGACTTGCTGTTAACAAAATCCCATAAATAAAGAAGATTGTTGCATCAATATTGTTTTATGCTGACAAACATGACAAAGGGAGCAGAATGTAGATGCTGAGCGTGGCCTACCTGAACCTGCAGGGACAGCTGGTGCCAGGCGTAGTCGTTGCTCTGGTTCTGCCGGGTGAAGTCGTCGCTGTAGCTGTGCGAGTGGACGATGCTGGGCTGCACCAGGCTGCTCTGCGACCGCAGGGCCGACAAGTCCTCGCTGCGGGAGAAAGCACTGTTGCCAAAGGCGTGCTGGTAGTCGGGGTGGCCATTCTCAGGCTCGGGGGCCAGGAGGAGAGGAGGGGGAGGGGGCGCCGGCTGGGACTGAGCCGGGGAGTTCTGGGCAGCCAGATGGAATAGTGGGTTCTGGAAAGACAGGGGGAAGTGCATCGCCGCTGCCGCCTGCTGCTGTTGCTGAGAGATGGCTTCTGTGGGGCCCCCCACGTGGCCCATCTGGCTAAGTCTCAGACCAGAGCCGGATGAACCCGGCGGCAAATGCCCTCCCATGCGCAGAGGCCCGCCCAGGTTCCCAAAGCTGTGGCCCAGACCGGCGATGGAGGCTTGAGACGAGGCGAGCATGTCTCCCACGGAGTTCAGGTTGGAAATGCTGTTCATCCGGGAGTCCTGCAGGTCCATCATGGACACACTTTTATTTACGCTGTGGACCTGGGAGGCACAAAAAAATCATTCAAACATGAGCCCACCATGTCTTTTATTGAGAAAAAACATGTGTGAATGATCTAAAATTACAATTGTTTGTGACAAACACAGAAACTCTGACATACTGAGATGTTGACGAGTTCAACTTCAATTCAGAAAAACTAGTGACAAAATGGAAAATACTGCAAAAAAAAACCCTAATTTGACTTGTTCTGCTTTGGAGAGCAGTAATTTCTTTTCTGATCAGTTTCTGCAACACACTCCAAACAATTTTTTGTTTGGAGTGTTTTCAATCATCCTATTTAAGGAGAATCAAAGTATTGAGTGTTACACCCTGTGGAAGGCTGTGGCCAAAACGCGTGGGCTGTAACTCACTTTTTTAAATTTTTCCACATGAAATAGCCAATTTAAATAAAAGCTTTTTATAATTGAAGAAGAGTGCCTTGGATTTTTCTTCCTTTTTGACACTCCAAACAATGTTGAGACGCTAAAGATTTTCCCACTTTGCAAAGTTCCTACTCTTCGTTCCGACATTTAAAAGGTAACGTTCGGGTTGTTCAGGTGACAATTGTTCCCTCACAGGTGATCAGGTCATTCATGACCTTTACACATTACATTCCTCCAGGCTCTTTGAATCTTTTGACATAATGAACTGTAAAATGACAGACATAACCATTCCATTACTTCCTTTAGGAACGTTGTCTGCCCTTTAATCGCTGCTCAAAGACACCCGGTCTGTCTTGAACGCTCCTTTTGACTGAAATCACGATTCCCATCAGCTGCTGACGTCACAACTTACAATATTATTTGTTTGTCTTTTCTTTTCACCTCCTTTCTAGCACTAAACCTCCCTCATGCCAAATGTTTTTGGATGGATAAATATTATTAGATAAAATGAAGTTGACAAGCAAAAATATCATTAAATATCTTGGATTGCAGCCTGGAAGACAGATCACACTGCAGAGAGAACCGCACCATTTCACCTACAGTACGTCCGTCTAAACCAGCGCAGGCTGACGGACGTGTGCAGCGTTCCTACATCTTCTTCATTTGTGGGTTTGAATCTTCACGGCAGAGTTTAAACATTTATGTCAGTAGCTTATACAATATGGAGGTGGATTTGTGTCTTAATTATTCAATCAAAAAAAAGATTGCTTCAATCAAAAAATATATTTTCAATAAAGAAAATTTCACTTCAATCAAAAAAAAATTTCAATCAAAGAAAAAAAGTATTTGAATGCAAACAAATATTTGAGACTCAAAAAAAAATTATTTGAACACTGTTTTTCTTTGATTGGAAATGTTTTCTTTGATAGAAAAAAAATCACTTGCAATTTTTTGGGTCTCAAATATTTTTTTGCATTCAAACACTTTTTTTCTTTGAAGTGATTTTTTTTCATTGACATTTTTTGATTAAATGATAAAGACACACATGTCCTACCCATAATATGGCCCAAACACAAAAAAACACTACTTCAATCAAAAAAGTTGCTTCAAACAAAAAAAACTTCACTTCTATCAAAGAAAACATTTCCAATCAAATGCATTTCTTTCAAATGCATTTCTCTCAAATATTTGTTTGCATTCAAATGCTTTTTTTCTTTGATTTAACTTTTTTTTTGATTGAAGTGAAAAAGAATTTTATTGAAAATATATTTTTTGATTGAAGCAATCTTTTTTTTGATTGAATAATTAAGACACAAATCTACCTCCATAATACAAGAGCTCACACAGCAACTTCAGCTACAGAATTACATACTTCTATGGTACTACATGACCGCATATTAAAAGCAGGGTAAGTAAATTCTGGATTACTTCATGTCTGTTGACATATGAAATAAAATATGAAGTGCTTTTAAGGCCTAAAACAGTCACAACAATGTTCAGAAAGGGTGCAGACATGTCCAGGATTAACATGCACCAGAGAGGAACTAAAAGTGATGATGTGTCACTGCACCTTGGGGTCGGGCTCTGTGATGTCTGAGCTGCTGGTGCAGTAGGCCGGACTGGAGCGAGCCAGCGGTGGGCGGGTGACGTAAAACACCTCCCTGGAGGAGCGGAAGTCCCGCTCAGCGAGCCGCCTCATGTTGAGGTTCGATGAGAGGGATTCGACCGCTGAGACTCCAGTCGTAGGAGACGGCAGGCGAGAAATGTCGATTGAACTACAGACACACAACAGAAAGGAATTCAAAAATGTCAAGTATGTGAAGCACTTTGCAGCTTTGTTTGTTTCTCCTGTCATTTCTCAGCAAAGCTTCTGCAGATGTATAATCATCTATCCATATGAACATCAGGTCCATCTAAATATTAAATACTAAGATATCCGAGCATGCAGTCTTACTCAGTTTTATCAACCCTGAGGATTTTTAAAACAGCCTCCTGTCAGCCTTGTTGAGTGACAGCTCTGGGGTTAGTGGCAGCAATTGTGTCACAACTCAGGTCAGTTTGCCCTTCCAGATGTGTGACCCCTGCCCTCTACGTGTCAGCAGATATTTGATAGCATGTCTGCTTCTCCAGATTTAGTGCCGAACCACTAGGTGCTGTGTCATCATTTGGGATAAAAATTTCCCTTTCAAAATGTTTCATTTAAACAGGCTGAATTCACAGATAAATAAAAAAAATCAAGGTAAGGAAGATTTTAATTTGGGCGTGAGTGTCTGAAAACAGATGGTACTGACAATTACGTAAGAGATAATGGACGACGCGGGGGCGTGACTTTGCTTCCACGAAGTCCATATATTTATGTTAATGTACACCTCGAAGGGCATTATCCTGCTTATACCACGGTCACTTCCCAAAAAACATAAATATTAAATCAGTTATTCATGCTTTAATGTGTTTTTAGTTGAAATCATTAGTTTTATAACAAGCCACAGCTGAGCGGACTATTTAAGCCGTTGGAACCTGGTAGTTTTTAACAGTAAAACCTGAGGGTCTGACTAATACCTGGAACAATCACTACCGTCCCATAAGGTCCTTATGCAATGGACACAGTGTTGACTTCTCCAGTAACTAGGACGGACCAGAGATACGACTTAGCAACGGGAGATTTTCTAGTCCGCTCAACTCTGCTCGGCTATGCTACAGTAACAAACAGTAAATATATTTGTTTCAAAGAATCAAAGTCCACAGATAGTTTCCTAAACCGTTTTATTAAGCTACAAATAGTATCAATCATTCAAATAAATAAACGTTTCACCAAATAAATTAAAAGAAATGACAAAATCACTCATGTCGCCGTCCTGCGGTAGCCAGCTCTTCTTGTCTGAATCTCCGTTGCCGTGGTTACCACCTGGCGGTTGATCCAGCGCAATGATATTAAAGTTATCAGGCAATTTGACCAAACTTGTTTTCCAGGTGGAGGTTAAAAGTGATAACCTACACCTAGGTGTAGGTTATCACTTATAACCTCCACCTGCCAGCCAATCAGAATGGAGTATTCACACAGACCGTGGTATAATGAGTGATAAAGTGCTTACAAAGCCTGAAGAGGTGCATAAGCATGATATGCTCTCAGATACGCACCGGTGCTGTTCAGAGCAGCCCAACTCTCAGTTGTTGGGCATAAGGCCTTTTCTTTGTGTCACTGCTAATTACATCCTCATCTAACTCTGATTCGTTTCTAGGTGTAGTTTAGCTGTAAATTTGCACTAAAACTACTCCAAGCATGTAAGCATGCCCATAATAATAATAATAATAATAATACGACAGCTGGGGCTTTGTTCTATTCAGCCCCACACAAATGGTGTTTAATGTTCGAGAAGTGATGACAACAGAAGGGTAAAAATAACATACCTGTTTAGGTCGCGCATCATAAGGCTTTGGAAGTCGGAGGACATGAGGCGATTGAAAGACGGGCGAGTGAAGAGCCGGTCCTTGGGTCGGTCCGGCTGGTGATTGGTGGGCATGTGGAGTTGCGGGTTCCTCAGGGCCACGCTGATGTCATTCAGCAGCCGCGGCAGAGGGCCCAGTTTCAGAATGGCATCCTTCAAGTTGGAGAGAGAAAACACAACTCACGCACGGTCGCCCAACTGTTCAGTAGCACACACTGTTTAATATGATGTGAAAAGATTACAGTGAAGGAGGATGTTGGTGTCATGTTGGTGTCATTTTGGGAGCATCAATAAATACTTATCCTTTCCCTAATAAGCATTAAACACTCAAAATTACACTTCTCTCCAACCGTGTCTATCTGAACATGTGCACATCAACACCTCTGATGTCTTTTTTCTGATGCAAAACCAACCAAACAAACCATTGGCAAATCCCTTTTTTTTCTATTCATGAGATTAAATAAAATCAGGAAAGACGAATATGATTTAAATGACTTATTTAGCCAGGTTTGGGTCAGTCCCTCACTACGTCAAGACAAATGAAGCATAATTTATATCAGTTATTGAGTTGGTATTTGGCAGATGTTTGACTTCAACTACCAAGTCCAAAGAGATTTCGGTGGAAGAGAAATAGACCACCAGTATAAATAACAATATCTATAAACCTTTGGTATAGCCAAATACTCAGCAACACCAAAAGACCTGGAAGCAACTAAGCTGGATGATTGTGGGATCCTTTGTGTGGAAAAACCCTTCACAACATCATCAGAAGTTAATGATGCTACCTTCATCAATGCAAATGCAGAGGGTTTTAACAAAAGTGTGATGAGCCACTTAGACTTTACCTTTAGAATAATTAAAAATCCACTGAAATCAAGTTCTTCACACAAATTTAACCAAGACGGACTTTAAACAGACTGGACTAAAGAAAATTTGGAAAGAACCCAGACACTCGTGATCCGAAGCGTGCAACAGCGTGCACCAGACATGGTGCAGACGGTGTCGTGGGGCAGACGGTGTCATGGTGCAGACGGTGTCATGGTGCAGACGGTGTCATGGTGCAGACGGTGTCATGGTGTAGACGGTGTCGTGGTGCAGACGGTGTCGTGGTGCAGTCGGTGTCATGGTGCAGACGGTGTCATGGTGCAGACGGTGTCATGGTGCAGACGGTGTCATGGTGCAGACGGTGTCATGGTGAAGACGGTGTCATGGTGTAGACGGTGTCATGGTGCAGACGGTGTCATGGTGAAGACGGTGTCATGGTGTAGACGGTGTCGTGGTGCAGTCGTGTCGTGGTGCAGTCGTGTCGTGGTGCAGACGGTGTCATGGTGCAGACGGTGTCATGGTGCAGACGGTGTCATGGTGCAGACGGTGTCATGGTGAAGACGGTGTCATGGTGTAGACGGTGTCATGGTGCAGACGGTGTCATGGTGAAGACGGTGTCATGGTGTAGACGGTGTCGTGGTGCAGTCGTGTCGTGGTGCAGTCGTGTCGTGGTGCAGACGGTGTCATGGTGCAGACGGTGTCATGGTGTAGACGGTGTCATGGTGCAGACGGTGTCATGGTGCAGACGGTGTCGTGGTGCAGTCGTGTCGTGGTGCAGACGGTGTCATGGTGCAGATGGTGTTGTGGCGCAGACGGTGTCATGGTGTAGACGTGTCGTGGTGCAGACGGTTCATTGTGCAGACGGTGTCATGGTGTAGACGTGTCGTGGTGCAGACGGTTCATTGTGCAGACGGTGTTGTGGTGCAGACAGTGTTGTGGTGCAGATGGTGTTGTGGTGCAGATGGTGTCATGGTGTAGACCAGGGGTAGGCAACCCTGGTCCTCGAGTGCCACTGTCCTGCATGTCTTAGATGCTACCCTGCTTCAGCACACCGTGATAAAAGTACCTGTGTCATCAACAGAATTGTGCAGCCCTGGATGACAAGCTGATGACGATGGTTAATTAGAATCAGGTGTGTTAAAGCAGGGTAGCATCTAAGACAGGGGTGCTCACACTTTTTCAGCATGAGAGCTACTTATAAAATGATCAAGTCAAAATGATCTACCACCTACTACAAAAAATGCAAAACATATATTTATTTATAAATATATTGAGGATTCTTTATATCGCATGAGCCAATATTGCACAACACAACACAATTAACTATGTTCACTCAAAAAACTAAGGATCTTACCAAGAAATGTTCTTATTTCTAACCTAAAAATACCAACACGTGTGTGAATGTGTGCGTGTGTGGGTGAATGTTTGCAGTGTAAAGCGCTTTGGGGCTGTAGGAGTACAGCTGGAAAGCGCTATATAAGTGTAAGCCATTTACCATTTACCATTACACCTCATAACACACATCACTTAAAAGGTTAGGTGTTTTTCCCACGTGTTTCAATTGAACTTTCATTTGTGTCAAGCTAATTTGAAGGTCTAGTTAAGTTTTAAGTTAGAGTTTTGGCAGTGTTCAAAATAAAATGATGAGCCCTGCTGTATTGAAGGACATTAGACACCAGTGCTGCTTGTTTTATCCATGAATGACTACGGACCTAAAATTGAAAACTACCCAGTTAGCTTTATTACGTTTTTATTTTTCTGACATTTTCTGCCTTTTCTTTTAGTTAAAACTGTAGCGGGAACACAGGTTTATATACCGGGTAAAGGCTGATTTATGGTTCCGCGTTACAACAACGCAGAATGGCGCGCGTCGCTGCGTACCCTACGCCGTAGGCTACGGCGTAGCCGTAGAGAGCCTGCACGGCAGCACAGTGCACCGCCAGCCGGACCGGCGCTCTCCGCCCTCGCTGGAGAGCGGCGTAGACTCTGCATCGATTTAACGCGGCACAATAATTTTGGCTTTAGAGGGGGAACATAGGAGAACGGACCAGAAGAATATAACGTGGATTAAAAATAAAAGTTAAGCACTGAACTACATTCTCCCGTCTGGGCCATTGCAGACTGCCTGAGCATGGCATGTTACAAAACAAACATATCCGCCGCCTCTTTCTCCCCCCTTTAACGTGCGCAGCGCATGGATGTATGGCGCAGCGTCAGCGCGTTGTGTCGCATTAAATGTAGTCCGGGCGTAATACGAGGATTTGAGCTGGTGAAATTAAACGAAAAAAAAAAAAGAAATTAAACGGGATGGATGATAGGTTGACGTCAATTTTTTTAATGTCACGCGATCTACCAATAATACCTTTGCGATCGACTGGTAGATCGCGATCGACGTATTGAGCACCCCTGATCTAAGACATGCAGGACAGTGGCACTCGAGGACCAGGGTTGCCTACCCCTGGTGTAGACGGTGTCATGGTGTAGATGGTGTCATGGTGCAGACGGTGTCATGGTGCAGACGGTGTCATGGTGCAAACAGTGTTGTGGTGCAGACGGTGTCATGGTGCAGACGGTGTCGTGGTGCAGACGGTGTCATGGTGTAGACGGTGTCATGGTGTAGACGGTGTCATGGTGTAGACGGTGTCATGGTGCAGACGGTGTCATGGTGTAGACGGTGTCATGGTGCAGACGGTGTCATGGTGTAGACGGTGTCATGGTGCAGACGGTGTCATGGTGCAAACAGTGTCATGGTGTAGACGGTGTCATGGTGTAGACGGTGTCATGGTGTAGATGGTGTCATGGTGCAGACGGTGTCATGGTGCAAACAGTGTTGTGGTGCAGACGGTGTTGTGATGCAGACGGTGTCGTGGTGCAGGCGGTGTTGTGGTGCAGGCGGTGTCATGGTGCAGACGGTGTCGTGGTGCAGACGGTGTTGTGGTAAAGTCCTGTAGGACTGCAAGCGGAGCAGGCTCTCTGGTGTTCACAGATGATGCGACTGCTGACAGTCGTTGTAAGATTCATTCTGAAATGTACAAAGCTGTACTCAGCAAAATGCTTCAGAACTGATATACTGTAACTGCATCCCAGAAAACCAGATGGTTGATGACCCTGAACAGACTTCAGAAGCAGTTCAAGACAGTTTGAAGGCAAAGTTATTTAAATTTTAACCCTACAGATCATTTTATTTACATACTGAAGACAAACTGAAGGCAGAAAGGCCCAACAAGCAGCAACTGAGAGCCTGGTGAAGCCTCCCCAGGGAAGAAACTCGGTGATGCCCACACAGAGGTCCCTGCTGGAGTCGAACCAGGAACCCCTTGCTGTGCTAAGCCACCGTGCTGCCCCCGGCTGCTATTCCTAGATGGTAAATACTTTATTTTTATAAAACGCTTCAAGACCTGTGAGTCACCGTGAAGCACCAGAATTATAAATATAGCAGATTAAAGTGCAGCTCAGTGTTCATTCGGCTGAAGTCGTATACATGTCATGTTATTCAGCCAGAGAGAAAAGTGTGTTTTAACAGCAATCTAAGAGTGTGATTTAGTGCAGCACCTTGCTGAGCTGGCCCATGACCTCCCACAGCAGACTGTGCAGCATGGACAACTCCCTGCCCAGGTCGATGTAGCCCTCAAAGCCCCCGGCGTTCCCTCCGGTGTCCAGGTTAGAAATCTCGTAGAGAAACTGCTGCATGGAGCCCCACTCCATCTCCAGGAACTCGTTCATGAAATACATGAACTCCTCCTTGGGTCCAAATCTTAACACAATTCAAACAGGAATTACAAGTCAAGAGAGAACAAGAAAGAAGGTGGGTACTAGAGCCCATTCGGTTGATGGATGGGAGCAATATTTACAGATAACATGACACAGAGGCATAACGGGCGCTGCAGCGCCTCACTAATCACAGGGGCTGGATGGCAGCCATCGCTCAATAAAAGCCAGGTGAGTCTGCTGGGAGTTTGCCCAGAGCCACCTCTGAGAAGCAGTGAAATAAAGAGTCAACTATCTGGCTACAGCGTGTATGGAAGTATAATCACCTTTAATAACGGCATCGACAGCATCGTTGGGACAGGATGATTTTTTTGTTATTGTTTTTTTTTTTTTTTGCTCAGTCAACTGAGGCCACGTTTCCACATAGCCGGGTATTTACAAAGACGGATATTTCCCCCTCTACGTTTTGAAAAATACCATCATTTACACAAACCCGCATAAATACGCTGTTAAGGTGCTATGAGCAGCCAGACCTACAGGGGGCAGTGTAACGAGAAGATAAAGTTATGCTAGCCAATGGGAATCCTGGAAAAAAATGTCAACAAATGACACGAGTAACTTCCAGTTACTTCCAAGATGAACGAGAGTCTTTCGTTTAGAGTGAGAGAGAAGTGGAGTTACTTTTAAGTGTGACTTTAGAATATAAAACGGGTAAAATACAAGTAAATATTGATGGTGGCCAAACAAATTGTAAACACAGGTCGCACACATGACGTTTCTGTTGCATAATGTGACGTTCTGAAGCTTAAATGTTTCTCTCTGTTTACAAGCAAACGTGAAAACTGAGTTTTTGCAAATCTCCACTTTGGCCGGAGTTTTCAGAAATTATCGTTTTTGGTGACTTTGAGCTTTGTTTTCGTGTAAACAAACGGCCAAAACGCATGAAAACACCACCGTTTTTGCTACGTGTAAACAGGACCTGAGAGAGAATATGAACACATGAAAATGCAAAAGGAACTGCAGACTTGTTCTGAAAAGCTCAGAAACTCAGGTTTGAACACGACGACAATCATAACTTGGACCTGAACACATCCCTGGAATTGCAGGAAGTGGCCTGGTACCGACACTCTCCATCCTACCAGCTGAAGCTGTCTAGGGAACAACAGGAGGAGCACTTACACTGCAAAAACTCAAAATCTTACCAGGAATATTTGTCTTATTTCTAGTTAAAATGTCTCATTTTTAGTCAAAGAAAATCTCATTACACTTAAAACAAGACTCGTCACTGGAAAAAACAACAATTTTCACCTGTTTCAAGTAGATTTTCACTTAAAATAAGTCGAAAAATCTCCCAATGTATTTTTTTGCTTGTAATGAGAAGATAAATCTTGTCCCACTGGCAGATTTTTCTACTTATTTCAAGTGAAAATTTACTTGAAATAGGTGAAAATTGTTAAATAACAACTTATTCTTCTGGTAATGACTCTTGTTTTAAGTGTAATGAGATTTTTTGACTAAAAATGAGACATTTTAACTAGAAATAAGACAAATATTCCTGGTAAGATTTTGAGTTTTTGCAGTGTAGCTTCCAGTTCTGGACTCTACTGAGATTACAACTGACATGCTGGCTTTTGGTTCCCATGTAATTATTTCTAAGAATGAGCAACAGTGAAAACTACTCTCTTATAATACTATCACACACTATGATGCCATATTTCTGATTTACATTGAGCTCCAAGCTGCATGCATCCCACCCAACACAAGTGTCAGCTAATGGACGAGTGAATGGAGAATCGACACGTCAGGAGACGTGGGGGCAAATGAAACACTCACTTGCTGAAACTGGCCAGGTTCTGCATCACCTTGGCTATGAGCGTGAGCGTGCGAGACGTGCGCTCGGCGGGGTACTCCTGCATCAGGTTGAACAGCGACGGTGACATGATGGCCGGGCACATGAAGCGCAGAAACAAGGAGGAGCTGATGAGGCTGTCGGCGAGATCCTCCCTCCCACGCTCGGCACATCTGGCTCTCCAAGAGGCAAAGACTTCCTTCAGCTCCCGGGGAAATATGCTGAAACATGGTTTTGTTACGAGAACGGTGAAGGAAAACGGCAAGGAGGCCGGAAGCCTTGGTAAACACCCTGCTGGAGGTTAGAACGCTTTATTTGATATTTTCCTGTGCACAGACTGCACAGGAAAGGACATGTAAATGATGAAAGCCAAACTTCAAACCTAATGTAATAATAACTAATTTTGTTTTCTTCAGTTTTACACTGCAAAAACTCAAAATCCAAACTCAAACTCAAAATTACCAGGAATATTTGTATTATTTCTAGTTAAAATGTCTAATTTTTAGTCAAAAAATCTCATTACACTTAAAACAAGAGTCATTACCAGAAAAATAACTTGTTATTCGACAATTTTCACCTGTTTCAAGTAAATTTTCACTTGAAATAAGTAGAAAAATCTGCCAGTGGGACAAGATTTATCTTCTCATTAAAAGCAAAAGAATCTTGTTCCACTGACAGATTTTTCTACTTATTTTAAGGGAAAATCTAACTAAAAATCTGACTAAAAATGAGACATTTTAACTAGAAATAAGACAAATATTCTTGTTACGATTTTGAGTTTTTGCAGTGTAAAGATGTTTTACCAGCTCGTGCACCCTCTGGGAAGGTGAGACACTCCTCCACCTGATCTACATCAACACCTCCAGCTGTTAATCCTTTGACCAGCCTTCCTATTTGCTGATTCGAAGACTTCATCAACACATAAACCCTGCCAACAGACTAGGTACTGGATTTGGCAGGTTCTGCACTGGTAGAAACGGCCGTGAATGGGAGGGGAACATGCAGAACAGCTAAGGAACACAGGCATTAACGTGCACCAACAACTGACCAGAGGGAGTTGATAATCTTGCAGAGTAAGAGCTCGCAGCACATGCGAAGGTTGGCTTGATGGTCGGCGAGGACGGATGGCGGGACACGCATGGGGTCCACCTCACAGTTCTCCTCAGACTCATATAAGGCTCGAATGAAGTCACCTGAAAGTCGAACACAGTTTTCCTGGATCAGCATCAAACTGTCTGTACTTCCTGACTTTAGGGAGCATTAAATCCAAACCGAAAACATTCTGTCTTTAGGCAAAAGTTTATCTTATCAAGATGCTGTCAGAGAGAATTATTACACATTAAAAGCATTTCTAAGACTTCGGAAAAACTATTATTAATACTTTGTTATTTATGAGGCTTATCGACTTGAAACCCTGCTTTTCTTTCTGCGTGGAGTAAAAAAAAAAGGTATTATGTGACATTCATAATACATTATTAGTGATTAAATCATCCTGTTTGGTTCTGAACATACAAAACATTGTCACTAAGTCAGATAAAGCGTCTAGCCCAGGGGTCGGCAACCCAAAATGTTGAAAAAGCCATATTGGACCAAAAAACACAAAAAACAAATATGTCTGGAGCCGCAAAAAATTAAAAGTCTTGTATAAGCCTTAGAATGAAGGCAACACATGCTGCATGTATCTATTAGTTATAACTGGGGGAAGAAAAGAGAAAAAAGTCGAAATATCAAGATTAATGTTGAAGTACAATCTTGATAAAAAAGTCGAAATGTCGAAAAAAAGTTGAAATGTCAAGATTAATGTTGAAGTAAAATCTTGATAAAAAAGTCGAAATGTCGAGAAAAAAGTCAAAATGTCAAGAAAAAAGTAAAGATTTTGAGAAAAAAGTTGAAATGTCGAGAAAAAAGTCGAAATGTTGAGAAAAAAGTCAAAATTTCGAGAAAAAAATCAAAATGCCGAGATTAAAAAGGAAAGGAAAAAGGAAGAAAAAAAGAAAAAAAAGAAAAAAAGAAAAAAAAGGGAAAAAAGAAGAAAAAAAGGGAAAAAAAGATCAAACGTTTTTTTAAAAGCTCCAGGGAGCCACTAGTGCGGCGCCGTGGGTTGCAGACCCCTGGTCTACCCTGTGTGGCTATTTAACTGACCGTCAAGAAGAGAAATGAGATGTGCAGCCTCACCTATAGCTTCCTTGAGGTATCTGTGGCCTATTAGTTTGAGGTACTCTTCCACAGCCTTCGTAGCGAGAGTGTTCTCCCGAAATATCAAGTGCTCACGGTCCATGAATCGATCAACCTCACACATCGCCATGTCTGACAGGAACTCCTGCAGGGAGATCACACTTTAGTGGACTTCACAGATAGAAACGTACTGCCAAATGAAACCTTCACGTACAAAGTACTAAACAACAGGCTACTGGGTCACAGTGGGTTTGTGTTTGTGTTGTTACCTTTGTCTTCCCTGTGCTTTGAAGGATGTGCACCAGAGCAAATGCCACCTCCTCTTTGCTCTTCACACTTAGCAGCGGCTCCAGGACTGCACAGAGGGTTCGGTAGTTGTTGGTAATGTACTCCGCAAACTCCTTGTACAGCTCCATGGGGAGGATGTTCATGGTCTGGTAGCGAGACTTGATACGCAGCGAAGCATTGATCACCTTGGCACTTCCAACGCCGCCGCTTTTGGCCAGAACACTGGACTGTATAACCGGGTACCACTGCTCAACGAACTGCCGGCCCGTGATGCTGGATATGGGGATGCTGACAAGGCCGATGTACGTGCTTTTTTCCTAGATTGCAAACAAAAAAATTGGTTCCGATCATTCCAACAAAACACAGAATGTTATAATAGATATGAGAGACTTGAAAAGGGTATTTTCGTCACCTTGCGTCTCTTTTTGTCTGTTTCCTTGTAGAGGTGCAAGCGAAGGCTACGAATGGTAGGCAGGTTGTTAAATTCAAAATGCTCCCCCCAGAAGACGGTGTCCGTGCGGGGTTTGCTGGTGGTGCGAGCGTACAGCATGTCATCCAGGCACAGCTCACAGTAGTAGCGTTTCTTAGCTGGGAGATCTCGCGCCTCAATGATCCACAACTTGAGCACATTGTCCACCCGCCTGCTGTTATCCTGAAAGTGCATGGAGAAGTTCTGCTATTGTGTCATAAAGGTCCATGCAAAGAAAGGTTACAGGTCAATTACTACACTACACTGTTGATCAGTTTCAGTAAATTAAAGGGAATTTTTTAATGTACCTTGTTTGGTTTGACAGCTCGTTGCAGATTTTCAATCCACTTGTCTCTTTCTGATGCTGAACGGCAAGCAAAACATTTTGTCCCTGAATTGGTGGTGACCTGCAGAGAAAAATCAGTTTAGCCACGTGACACTTTGTGTATGACAGATACTAACAAGTACACTCATCACTGAATAAATAGCAGTTTTCAATTAAGATAGAAGCATACAAGAATAAGCCATCTAGTGGCAGAGTTCTGTATTACAACCAAGTGAATGCGTCCAGGTTCCCCTTCTCCTTCCAGGCAGGGGAACTATGGTGCCTCGAAAACAACCCAAAACCCAAGGACCAGTCTGTAAAGTCACCAGAGTCCAACTGTTCATGTAGACCAGTGATGTTGGCTGTCCAGATGACTTTTATAGATGTTTTATAAACTTTTGTTAAGATGTTTTTCCCTACTTAAAAGAAAAATCAATACTGGGGGAAAATCTGATCTAGAACTTCTTGTTTATGAAGATTTGCTTTGAACATTAAAATGAATAATCAACTAATTACTGTCAGCCCTAATGTGCTAACCTAATACTTTACCGTATATAGCCTACTGAAGTTTAAGAAGATGTGAGTATGCTTTACAGCTGTACCTCAACTCCTACACCATATTATCGTCATTCAGGAGACAGTGTTATCCCAAAGAGCTTACAAGCATGGAAGACATGTGGGGCATGTGTGGTTCAGTGTCTCCCCCAAGGAGACCTCAGGGTGTGAGTTAGTCATTGAACTAGCAGCTGACAGACTCCCTCCTGAGGTAGGCCTACTGCCAACCAAACAAAGCAATCACAGGATGAATGGTGAGCTGTCATCGGCCCTTGATTGTGATGTTGGTGTACCTCAGGGATCAATTCTGGGACCCCTGTTGTTTAGGCTTTATGTAAATGATCTCCCCACTGTATGCAGTGAGGCTGAGATCCAAATGTACGCAGATGACACTGTCATCTTGTCATCATGCAACAACCAAACAGCAAGCTGCATGTAAACTCACAGCAGCAATGGCTCATGTCACACATTGGCTTAATAATTAGTCCTGTCTTCACTTAAACACAAAGAAAACTGTATGTATGTTTTTCACAAAACGGTCAACGGATAGTCCCACACCTGATGTCTATGTTGCAGATGAAAAGATGACAGTGGTATCTGATTTTAAGTATCTCGGAATAACAATTGACTATAATCTCACATTTAAAAAACAAACTAAAACTGTAACAAATGTTATTAAGTTTAATCTGTCAAATTTTCGTCACATCAGAAACTGTCTAACTACTAATGCTGCAACATTATATTTCAATGCCATGATCATGTCACATCTGTCATATTGTCTGACTAATTGGGCACAAGCTGTACAACACTTAAATTCTGTACAGTCAGCATACCACCAAGCTATTAAGGTGCTTGACAAGAAGCCAAACAGCTACTGTAACTGCCTCAGAAATCACAAATTACTGAGTTGGGATAATCTTACCAAATTCACTGATGCTTGTCTTGTCTATAAGATACTGCACAACTTAGCTCCTCCCCCTCTTAGTGCTTTTATTAAGCAGAAAACAACTGACAACAGTCGTACTAGGTCTGCAGCAAGAGGGGACTGCATAATACCTAGGAGGAGGACTGCTTTTGGACAGTCAGCTTTTTCAGTAAGAGCATCTCATACATGGAACAGTCTGCCAACATATATCAGAAACAATGACACATTTCATTCATTTAAAATTGAGTTCAAATCATGGTTAAAAGACAATCAAGTGTGTGACCATACTCTGTGACCCGCTCAAATAACATGAAGTGTGTTTTATTTGTTTAATGTTTTACGTATTTATTGTTTTTATTATTAAGTGTTTTATGTGCTCTTCTGTGTTCGTATGTGCCCTTATGAAGTGTACAGTGTAGTTGCCATCACACTTGCCCAGGGACTGCGGTTGAAAATTAGCCAGGATGGCTAAACTGGCACATTTACAGATATGTTTATTAATGTGCATTGTCCCTGTAATCTTAAACTGAATAAACAGCTTCTTTAAGCTTTTTCTCTCTGCAGCGGGGTTCACCTTCGACGAATGTGTTCTGAATGTGTTGGCATTGGTTTCATGTTAGATTCTGACAGTATCTTCCTCATTCATCTTGTCTTGGCCATTTAGCATCCTGACAAGCGACACTTTGGTGCATGATAATGCTGGGAACTGATCCAACAACCTTCCAGTTGGAGGATGACCAACACTATACCCGGTGCCAGAGCCACCCAAGCTACACTCTACAATTAAAAAGTAGGTAAGTAGATATGGTAAAACCAGTGTGAAACTTATCTGACCACACCTCAAAGCAGTACTCTTGTCCCAAAATACTAGAGTGGACAGGCTTAATGATGGCCTCTTCATCCAGAACCAGGTCCAGAGCCTCTGCTGCACTGCTGGGGGACAGAAGGGACTCGTGGGAGTGGGATTCCTTGAAGCTCTGCATCAAGCGTGTCCTAGTGAGAGAAGAAGACAATGACTTACTTTCGGAGTTCGTTCAGATGTGATTTCACCTTGATTGGACAACAATATTTAGGACCTTGTTCTCTGGACTCGGCTCACTTGTCTCCGTAGCATCCACTGTTCAAGCACAGCATTAATACCCCTGACAGGAAATGAGACTGGCAATGGCAATCTTCTAACAAGCCAATATTCTGCTGAGAAGGTTTGTCCTGGCATCCACGCGGGCGTGACTGACACCCACCACCACCCACCTAAATACTACACTCCAAACAACCTCCCCATGGCAACAGT